>NW_024582383.1:652931-668158 GCF_018398535.1 Haplochromis burtoni | reverse complement strand
GTGCTGCAGCACAAACTGACTTTCTGTCAGCCCTCGACACTCGTTTACTTCACTCTCACTGCCTGGGCTCGTACTCGCCAACCCTCCTAATTTCAACTGTTAGAGACAAAATGATTCTCTGACGTCCTTCTCGACTACATGAAAAGAGAAAGACCAGCTGCCCTGCAGGCAGCTCCGTATGCGTCCTGCTCTCTGTCGCCAAACTCAAAGGATTGTGGACTTAGATATGGTACAAATAACCAGTTATTAGAGTTTTGCATTTTCTGGTTAGTGTTTTAATTCAGTTTAGCTTCAGTGGATTTTCTTCTTCCACTTTAGTTTTTACTGTTTGAAAATGTTTTATTTTAGTTTTTAGTCTCAGATTTAGCTCACAGAGTTACACAAGTTTTAAAGGGCAGCTGACTCAGTCTAGCAGACTCAGAGTCTCCACAAAACACGTCCATCAAAACCTCTCGAGGCAAGTTTTTTTTAACCAAACTAACAGAAACTAAAAGGAGAGCTCGTCTATATTTTCATTTTATCTTTCAATCACATGTAGTTTTAACATATGTGAGCTGAAATGTGAAACCCATCCCGTGGAGCCACTTTTAAATCATCTTGTTATAAAAGCACAACAGAGTTTTCCTTCTTCAGATAACAGCGAAGATCCACGTCTCCATACAGTGACACAAATCTACAGTCTGCACATACACCATCTCATCTAGTTCATATGCTCAGACCTACAGCTACTGTTGCGCACGCGCGCACACACACACACACACACACACACACACCCCCAACTAACCAAGATAAACTTACATCTTCCCAAAACTCAATTAAAGAAGATGAGGATGAGGAATAAGAATCCTTGTGTAGCAGGAAGTGATGTGAGGAAAACAAAAGACAAAACAAAAATAAAAACTGGTGAAAAAATAAATAATGAAAGTGTGAAGAAAACATCTTAATGGAGAGCAGAGAATTGAAAGTCATGGATTTGAATCTTTCAGTTGTTGTGCTCGTAACCAGATTTTCTCTGTAATACTTACATCGAACTGGTCGAGAGCTGAGGTGGGGGCGTTGAGAAAAGCCAAGAAGGAATTCTGGGAATCCTGGTGCTTGACACCTGTAGTCACAGGACAAACAACACAACCATTGTTAAGAACACAATATCAAAACATCAAAGGGTGACTTACACGAGTCACAGGACCGCCTCAAAGAGCTGGGGCGCAGATTCATGAGCCCCAAGCAACAATACATTTGTCTGTACACATTAAGAGTCCCGAGCGTCTGATTGCTGCATAACCCTCCTGCAGTGTGATAATCTCCAACGGTTTCAGTGCACAGCGCCCACTCAGCCACAGCACGCGCGCTCACCTCGCCGTAGCCGCAGCTCCTCCGTTTCCTTTTTCAGACGCTCGATCTCAGCCAGCAGTTCCTGGTTTTTACTTCCAACTTCCTGCAGTTTACTGATCGATCAGACACAATCATACGTTAGCTGTCGTTTAGCAAAAGTTGGTTTAAGTTGTTTTTTTAAAAAGTTCAGCAGTCATACCATTCTGTGGAAATGTTGTTGGCCTTGACTTTGTTCAGCTCGTCCTGGATGCTCTGCTTTGCCCTGATCTCAGCGTCCAGGGCCGACTGCAGCTCCAGGCGCGCAGACATGTCCAGCTTGGCCAAACGCCGCATTTTCCACGGCATGTCCTGAAACGGAGACAGAAGCAGAAACTGAGCGAATCACCAGACAGAAAGGGACTCACCGCTGCTCGACTTACCTGTCAGTGTAAGAGTGAAAGACTGGCTTCTTTGATGATATTCATTCACTTTGGCTTCATCATTTAAAAATGTGTAATTACTGAACTAGTTTCTACCAACAACAACAACAACAACAACAAGGGATCTCCTTTAGTTCTGCAGCAGACAGACGACGTGTTTGTGTTTATTTACCGTGGCTCTCGCTCCCAGGCTGCTGCTTCTCAGCCCCTCCAGCTCTTCTGTCATCTTAGTGGCCAGAGCCTGCAGGTAGCCCCGAGCATCTTTCTCATCACTCACCCTGACACACACACACACACACACACACACACACACATTACTACAAATGTAAACACATTCCATGGGTGTCAACTTTACCATAACCATAAAACCAAGAGTCTAAAGCCGACACTAACACACACTGACAGCATATCATTATTATTTATTTTACACATAAAGATGTATCTCTGTCAGTACGAGCACTGATGGGCTGTTTGAAGCTCTCTACAAACATCCTTCAGTGGCAGAATTGGGCACACACACACACACACACACACACACACACACACACACACACACACACACACACTGTAAACACGCCTTTTCACTCTATGCTCTTCAGGTCCTGTGACCCGTATCACACTTAACCATTGCTTACACATCATTCACCACACGCACCAACACAAAACAGACACGTTCAGCCTGCAGGTGAGTCGCTCACTAACCCTGAACACTCAGGTAGAATAAACTGACGTGTTCACAGCACACTTACGCTGATGCTAACGTAAACATTTTCTGGCGCTCACAGAGCGCACGCCACACACGTTTGACACTCAAAAATCAGAGTTCGTGTCAAGTCGTGAAAGGATGTTTCATTCATTTTGCTTTTACCTACAAGTGATCCTACTTCCTTATTTAGCCCCTGCAGTAGCAAACCCCGGCCACCAGGGGGCAACAGTGATCCCTACATTCCTCTAAACCTGCATACCACACTCAACACTTGTACTTACATGTCTGAAGTGTGTGTGTGTGGTATGTGTGCTATGTAAAGACTTTAGGCTTGTCCAACAGTGAGAGGCTGAGCAGCTGGCGAGGTGTCAGCTGCACTGAGAAGTGATCTGAGTGGAAGGCAGGGCCGAGCAGCTCTGATCTGCAGCGGCATGTGAGAAATGCTGCAGTTATACTCCAACAAGGAACCCAATGCACTACGAGACAGAAGCGTGCCTGCTCGCACTTTGTCACACTGAACATAAACATCTTTGAATTGGCGCTTTAACATCAGCGGGGGAAAGCGTATGCCTCAGCAAGTATCTGGGACATTTGAGAAGGTTGCAGTGTGCATATATGAGCGTGCGTCTTACCATTGGATGATTTCTGTGATCTGGGCCTCCCAGTGAGCTACACTCTCCTTTTTATCAGCCAGCTCCCTCATCTCATCCTCCAGCTGCCTGTTGGAGCTGCTCATCTTCTCATACATGGTGGTTAGCTACAGGAATGAGAACAAACGTGGGGTTAGGGTGGTATTAAACACAATATTGTAAAAGTGTCAAATCATAAAGCTGTCAAAGTCTAACGCCTGGTAAACGAACTCATTACACACAGTTTGCCATTCGTGTTGTCAGTGAACATGAGAGGCTCGGGTGCTCGCGTAAAATTAATCAGCGTGTTGTTGAAGACAGACTTTATGATTCAGTCCCAGCTGCTCCATCACACCAGGACCACGCGTGTTCCTCACATGTGAGGGTGAGATCCTCTGACATGAGGTCAGCTCACTGCTCACTATATTTGTGGAATGAGGAAAGTGGGATAGTTAGCACCGTTTTGCAACTGGTCTACAAGCGGGTTTCCAGCAAACGCAAATATCAGTGTTGTAAAGAAGCTTTAAGTCACTGACCATCGGATGCCAGGAAATCATGGATGTAGCCATTAACGAAGTAAGCTCTACAAAATACTGCATGCTGGAGAAAGCAAAGCATGTCAGAGATTCTGTCTCATTTCTCCCCACGACTTCTTTAAATGAGCGTTTTACACTTTGTTCTGCTTAGATGAACAGAGTATAAGATAAAGAAGTTTTGAATTGTGAATAATTCTGTCTTAAACCAGACGTTTCCATTTATTCGGATAGAGCACCTCTGATAAACAGCAGGTTTGAGCAGCAGGTACACAGGATGACCATATATGGATATCTGCTCTCTTTGAGGTCACACAGAACCAAAACCTTTGTCTCAGATTTCCTGCACATACACAGACCCCAATATCTGAAACAGCAACATTGTAACAGTGCAAATGACCAAAGCGATGCTGAGACTCGCTCAACTGTGTCTGACTTGCGAAAAGGCAGAAAGATGCACTTTTTATTATCAAGCATCTCTCTGAAAGTGAAATCTCTCAGTACAGTAATGTTTTACCAGCTGATAACGATTGTTAGTTTTTAATGGGTTTATTTTTAACTGCAAGTCCAAGAACATGACATTGACGATGCTGAGGCAGAACAAGAACCTCTGTGGGGAGACAAACGATGCTGATCAATCACATCTGCCTGCTCTTGGAGAAGAAACTGCAGATATTCCTGACCAGGGTCCAGATTCCTTTTTCATCTAACCATAATGTTTGCTGCTAAAACAGTTCGCGCTGACAATGGATGATGTTCTCATACTGGGATGTCTTTTCATATTTATTCACTGCCAATTTCATTCTGTCAACAGCTGACACCGAACGCAAACAGCTTTTCCTGTGACGATGTTTCTTTGATCGTGGAAATTCACGCCGAAAACAAGGATGGAGCTCAAATGCAGTTGGAAAGTTGGACAAACTGAACACAAGTCCAGCCCACAGGTCGTTTCACGCATGGTGCCGAGTGAAGACGAAGCAGTTTGGTGTGAACTCTGGAGCCTCCTTTGAAAGGTGAGACGAGTCAAACAAGAATTTTTCTTACACACTTCAAAACGTGCTGAAAAGGTGGTGGTGGAGCTAACGCACACGCAGATCGAATCCATCTTTATCAACTAACAAAACACAAATAAGTACAGTGATATAATGTCAGAATGTCTCCTGCTTATGAGACATTGTTTAAAACGAGGGCCTTTCTGAACTTCCAAAGTCAACAGAGCTCAGTCCAGAGAGTCATTCCATCCACTGTGGAGGCGGCGACGGCTGTTTTTACGCAGGATATTGAACAGTGATTTCTTTGGCATTGGCGGGAGAGCGGGGGTGGAGGAGGAATGTGATGAAAGAGTTTGGGGCTACCTGGGGTCAAAGCGCTGTGTTAGTGTGTGTTGAGAGCTCACTAAAGACTGACAGAGATGACCCAGGTTTGTGCGCTGACAGTCACTTTGTGTATAAATAGAGATGTGGCACCTTGTCGAGTTCACTGGACAGCTTCTTGTTTTCTTCAGTGAGCAGGACTCGCTCTCGCTCGTACTCCTGCTTGTACTCGGTCTCAAACTCCTCCCGCTCGCTTTGGCTGGACGGGGAAAAGCACACACACACAGACTTACTGTAAAACTTGTGACTTTGTATAAACTTACATTTATTCCCAACCCACAATTTATAAATGCAAAACTCCATCTGATTTCTCGCATTTGTCATTTTAACATTAAGACCAACACGTCTGTTGGAGCTCTCGTGTAATTCCTCCCACATCTGTCCAAACCTTAGATCAAACACCGAGATGCATTATTCAGCCCAAACACATTAATGCAGCTAGGATCTGATACAGTGCTGCGTTTGAAACCGGCTTAGAAAGCAGTGGGAGTAATATGGCACTAACAGCAGGCAGGATGGGACAGGGTACCAAAACAAAGCGCCACAAAAACACGTTTTTATGCAAATTGTATTAAACTAGCGGCTCAGTGTTGGATCAGGTGAGCCTGAGTGCCGCAGAAGAAACAACTTCTTCTCATTTATTGGTATAAAACCTCCACGTTGACACATTTTGACAGATCTTTTTATTTTGTTACCATTTCAGCCTCTGCTCTCATTTTATCACCAACCATTACTGAGTAGTGACTGCAGTGAAGTTTGAACAGGCCTGTGGAGACGGCACTGTTGGTTTAGATTTGTGCTCCAGGATGAACCTTTAAACAAACACTCAGATCTGAAGCATTTCTCTACAGACGTCTTACAACAGAATTATTCTATCGTCTGCATGTTGCAGCTTTACACGCCCCATATAAGCAAACGCAAGAATAAGTGATGCTGATCTGCAGCAGAGCAAACATCAGGATGTGTCAGCCGCTGTAAGAAACAAGGGTTTCCAGCTCTTTTTGACATATTAGAGATTAATAGCTCGCTGCAGCACAGACAGCTTTAAACTGTGCGTCTCCTGCAGATTCATTTAAAACACTAATAGTACAGTAACGGGTCTCCCAAACCCAAAAAGCCAGAACAGGAGTCATTCAGGGTAATCAGGACATCTACAGGTATAAAGGTAAAACATGTTAAAACCTTTCAAATTCAGTTGGGGACCTGCATCCTTCCAGCTCTGACTAACGGGCCGGCTTAGTGAGACCTTTCCTCCACCCACTCTGACCCAAGCATCGAGGTCATTTTCATTTTTTAAGATGTTTGTTTTACCAGCCTACGATCACCATTAGCTGTAAATTTAAAATGTTAAAAATAAAAGGGACAGCTGGACTAGTGCAGCCTTGGGAATGAAATCCACTCATGTTTGTGGGGCAAACACTGTGACAGTGTGCCTGGGAAACTCTCGCTGGTATATTTACGATCCATCTAAACACAATTTATGGAAATGTTAGGGGACGGCTGGAGTTCTACTATATTTAGAGCACAAAGGGGATTAATGGGATGAAGCTATCGTTAACAGTAATCACCTCGTGGAATCGTCACTGAAAGAGACGACAGAAGAATTAAACTCAACGTATTAAAGACAAACCTAAAGGGAACCAACGCTAACAGCAGCCCCAGGAAAGGCAAACTGGTGCGATACCTTTCACGACGAGTCTTTTCCAGTTTGTCTTTGAGCATCAGGATCTCTTTCTGCAGGTTGAGCTGTTGGCTCTCGGCGTCTCTCAGCTCTTTACGCAGCGCCTTCAGCTCGGCGCTGTACTGCGCCCCCCTGCGGGCCAACTCTTCCTCGAAGAACATCGTTTTCTTCTCCATTTCTCCACGTAAACGCCCGACCTCCTGGGTTTGATCCGCCGGGGCCGGGGCAGCAGAGGAGCCAGCCTGCTTCACCTGGGTGGTGGGAATGAGACAAAGATTTGTATGGAGAAGAAAAGAGTACCAGTGAGACTCGTTGTACTCATGCAGGGGAAAACCCTAAAATATCTCCATCGGGGTGATTAAGTCATTAGTACTTTGAATGGTTAAAGCTGGGAACACTCACCTTCAGCCCCTCCAGCTCCTCCTGCAGCTGTCGGCTGTATTGCTCGTTGCGCTCTCTCAGCTTCTTCTCTTTCTGAGCCTCGGCCGCCTGCTCCTCCACCTGAGCCTCCATCTGATGATGAAACGAGGAAAGCAGACGAGCTTTTAAACATGTCGCAGCTGCAACACGTCTTTTGTGAACACTTTGGACGTTTCTAGATTTCTGCACAAATATTTTACATTACAGAGACAAACACATTAAACCTGTGAGCAACTTCTGCATTAGGACACTGAGTGAGTGGCCTGTTTATATTTAAAGACTGAGGATCTATCAAAGTGTGAAATGACATTTCTGTTAGAAACAAACGGTTTGGACTCCGGGGGTAAAATCCGCTCTGCTGTTGGCCGATGTTCAGGTTAATAACAACAACCAGAGGAGCCCTAAACACCAGAAAGCTGCAGCTCTCTGAGAGGACACGTGCAGTCTGATGAAGATGACGTGGATGAAACAGAACTGGCCCAGGACAGCCTGTCACCACTGACGCAGCATACGAGCCCACTGGAAAAGAAAACGTCGGGACATCGGACTAAAGACAAGTGTGTGAACAGGCCTCAGTCTTGGTCCAAGAATAAAGTTCGTGTTATGGGACGACTGTCCCAGAAGCTGAAATGAACAGAAACTCGGCTACAAGCCAGAACTGAAGCCGCGAACAAAACGACTCGAGCTCAGTTCTTAGAAGTGATGAATTTCTAACAGCGGTGGGTCGCACACGTCCCCATCACAGATATGCAGCGCTGATGGATTTTTCTAAATAAATGACTTACTGGTTTCATTTCATTTGCATGACTGGTTCTCTCCATCTACCTTCAGGCCGTGAGTGGAAATAAGATTATATATGATGCCGTATTTATAGAGCGATAAAATTCACAAACCCTTTCTTGCCACCGATCATACACAGCACATGTTAAGCAGGTAAATGCTGCTCTACCAACACACGAGGAACAACGTCTCAATGTTTCACGTCATTTTGTGCCACTGTGATCTGTGGACATGAAACTCTGGACGTCTGCAGCGATTACGTTACATTTTTCGCAGTGCGTAAAGTCACAGCGACGTCTGGATGAAGCTCGAGTAGGTGAACACGGACAGAGCAGGGCGTGCCAGCAACCACGGGGAGTCTACTCTACCTCCTTCTTGGCCCTCTCGGCCTTTCGCACCTCGAGGCGGAGAGCCTCCACCTTTTGATTCTGGCTTTCCATCTCCTCCTCTTTGTCACGCAGCTGACGAACCAGGCGCTGCTTCGCCGACCTGTGAACCGGGACAGGAAGACATCCAGCGTGGGCGTTTTATTCATGGACGGGACTTTGTTAAAAAACATTACTAAAGAAACTCTAGCAGTCGGCGGTTGGCATTGGGCGCGTGCTTCTACCTGAGGTCTGTGAGCTTCTCGTTCAGCTCTGAAAACTCCTGCATGGCCAGTTTTCTCTGGCTGTGGGCTTCCTTCAGCTCTTTAGACTGAACCTTCAACTTCTCGCTGGCGTCCATGAGATCCTGAACACGACAGACGACAGCAGAGTTGAGCATTTCAGATCCCTCCCACAAAGTAGTCCAATAACTTGTTATTTCAGCTTGATCAATAAAATCACACTCGTTTGTAGCTCTTTAAATATCCAGAGAATGACACGAAACACTAGCCGTACCTTCTGTAGGTCATCCCTTTCCTGTGTGATGCTCCTCATCTGTTTCTCAAGAGTCTTGATGTGTTTGGACGAGTCCTCCAAGTCTCTCCGAGCCAGCGTCACATCCTCCAGCTGCTTCTCCAGCTGGCCTGAGTCTGAAACGAACACACGCTTGGTTTGAAACGCAACTGAAACTGTCAGACATTTTCCAAACAACCACATTTGCTGCCGTTTGTGTCTGTCAGAGACAATCAGGAGCTGATTCAGAAGGAAAAGCGTTGCACTGTGTCCTGACCAGCGATCTGCTTCTTCAGAATGTCGATCTCGCTTTTCAGGCTCCTGATCTCCACCTCCTTGTTAGCACTGAGGGGGCCCTCGCCCGTGTGCTGCAGCGCCTGCACCGTCTGAGTCGACTCTGTGGCACATCAGAAACATCATTTATAGGCCTTTTAAAAGCCATACTGGCAAGAGTGGAAAGTTTTAAGTTCAGCATGTGCAGACTGGATGCTCATGCCTCATGATGGCTGTGTGCATATGATGCACGCTGCTCCGACCTCACCTTGCAGTTTGCGGCTCAGCTCTAGCTTCTCCTGCTCCAGGCGGCGAATCCTTCTCTCGTAGGCCTCGGTGGCCAGGCTGTCCTCCAGGCTACGCTGCACTTCAACATCCAGCTTGTCCTGCCCGGCCTTCCCCGGCTCACCTCCCAGCTGTCGCAGGCAACCCCGATCAGACAGAGTGCTACAGAGGAGGGGGGACAAACTATTTACATTGGTGCTGGTGGTTTCTGATGACATCAAACCGGTCATTGGGAAAATACAAAGAAAGATCGGGGAGAGAGAAGTGATGGCGACAGAGATAAGCTGAAAGTTGAGTCATGGGAGAAAACAGCAGAGGGACACGAGGAGTGCGAGGTGGAGCGAGAAAGAGACAGAAGGACAGAAAGGAAGGAAAAGGCTATTATCACTGAGGCTTGAAAAGATAAGGAAGCAGCTGGTGGGTCTGGTGCTTTCTCATGAGTACCACTTCAGCCTGAGGATGTACAGCAACATCACCTTATTAGGGAGGAAAGCTAATCTCCCCCGCCTCCTCACACCAAGCGCTGAGACAGCTTGTATAGGAAATCCATTTAAAAATAAATAAAGTCATTACATATGAAGACAACCTGTGACAACTGCTGGACACTGGAGGAAAATAGCATCTGCTCGCTATCACAGTCATGATGAGTCTGAAGGACGACTTTCAAAAGAGGCTAAATGAAGAAAGTCTGATTCAGGAAGAGGCTGCAGAGACTTGTTCCTCCTCTTTTTGCTATTTAACAATCATCAGCAAAGACACAGGAAGTCCAGCTGTAGTAAGATTTGGTTGTTAGGCAGAAACAGGTGAGTGGCAGCAGCTGTTTGTTAACACTTACCATTTACTTGTGTAGGTGAAACCTACAAAGGGCAGGTGGTGGCCTGAGAAAGCAGTGTGAGAGGGAGGGGGCATCGTCTCCTGAAAGGATTTGAAATCATGTGAAATCTGCACGTCAGTATGAATACGTCCAGTCAGACGACATCGTGAGAGGATGACGTTCACTCCTCCAAACGTACCGAGTTCTTGAGACAGTCGTCGTCCACATCGAAGTTGGAGGTGTCTGTAGGACTGCTGACCTCTGGGATGTAGGGGGCTTCACACATGCGAATGTTATCCCAATCGATGCCTTAAAAGGTCGAAGGTGAAAAACAAGGAGATGCATTTATTAAGCAGCATACAGCGAACGGTAAACGTTTTTCAGGTAATCTTTGTGTGCGACAGAAAGGTGGAGCCTGTACCCGCGAAGAAGGGGTGCTGCTTGAAGTCCTCGATGCCATTCTGACCCAATCGGTGCTCTCGGCTGCAAATGAGTCGGCGAATCAGATCTTTCGCCTCCTCAGAAACATCTGTGATCTGCTGTGGGAACTGGAATCTCTCCTGTTCAAGACATGATCGCATTTGACGAAGTGTTTACTGGTCAAACTGGGCAAATTTCAGGCGAGCGTTTTACCGTTACACCTTTTAATTTCGTCAGCTCACCTTGTGGTTCATGATCTTCCCGTAGGTTTCCACCAAGGATTCTGCATAGAAAGGAGTCTCGCCGTACAGCATTTCATACATGCAGACCCCCAGGGACCACCAGTCACACTCTGGCCCATATTTGCCTTTCCCATCCTCCATAGCCTGGAGGATTTCTGGAGAGATGTAGTCTGGGGTTCCCACAGCCACAGATGACTGAACCTAGCAGAGAATTTAAGACGAAGTATATCAAAGAAATTAAGAGGTGACAAAGGTTTGTGCGTGTAAAGTCAGCAACAGCAGTGATGACGACGAATTAAAGGTAAAATTCTGTAACACGTGAGATAAATTCCACCACGGCAGGAAGGCAGCGTTTGTTTACATCTACAGAACTCCAGTGACTTCACTTTCAGTGAGCCTGCATTATAATAGGACCGTAACTGGGAGAACATTACATTGTAGATCAAGTTTGAATAGTTACAGAGTGACGCTAAACATTTGGGCTGTTTTCTCTGTATCTGCTTCTTATTCAAAGAGCTGCTTTAATGCACACAAAACACCTGAGAAATACATCCCTACATTGAATCTATTTGTAGACTGGTTTTTCCTTTTCAAACAGTCCTTATCATCCCTCTGAGATTTTCTTTGATCATCTATTTCATCCCGTTCTTGTCTTTGGGATGGGGCTCGGAGAATGGTCTGAATCACAAACTGCAGGCTCAGCCAAGCAGCTGAACCGCACTCTCCTCCTGGGAGACCCCCGGGGGTTGACAAGGAGGTCAGAAAAGCTCTGGTATGTTTGCTTTGGCCCAAACGAGGCATCAGCAGCAGTGTGGTAAAAACCTACCGTCCCATCCTCCATGAGTTTGAGGCAGGAGCCAAAGTCAGCCAGGCGGATGTGGCCGTTCATATCCAGCAGAATATTGTCGGGCTTGATGTCCCTGAAAAGAGGAGGAAGTGAGGATGGAGGGAGGATAGAAGAGGGAAAAGGGGGGAAAAGACAAACTGAGCGAGCGATTCCTCAGAAGAATAAAGATGATGAAGAAAATGGGACACTCTTCCAAATAAAACAATACCTACACATGGCCCGTCCAAAACACACAAGCCTGATCTCATACTCCATCAATTATCATCAAATTACGTTACACAACTTGGGGAAATTTCACTGTCTCAGCTTGCTTTTAAAGAACGTGTATAATTCAGATACATTCGTGATTCAGTTAAGTGTAATTTGCCTCAGTCCGTTCATCAGCAGCGTGACAACTTTAAATTGAGCAAAAGAAAAAATAAACATTGAAAATAGTTGGACTTGTGGGCACACACTGCTGCCAAGTGTTACACACACACACACACACACACACACACACACACACACACACACACACACACACACACTCATCCTTTTTGCTCTGATGTGCACGAGCCGAGCAGAGCGGCTGTTCTGCGTTACGACTGCTGATGACGCGGTGACGTCACAGATGCGCTGGCTGGACTCGAGACACCGTTTCATCTGCCAATTCAAGGCTTTTAAAACTAAATGACCAGTAGGGGTCATTTGAATAATTATCCATTTTATTGTTTGCACTCAATAATGTGAATAAGCTGAGAAAGCTTTAAGAATATCTTTTAATTATTTTAAGCATTTGTTTCAGAGACAACACGCAGCACCTCTGCACTGCTCATGAAGCTGAAGGCCAGCACCACACAGATGAACAGACGGCACTAAATTACATCCAACTCCATAAATTTAGTGACCCAGACTGTTTTGTAAGGCATCTAATTAAAAATGGTTTGTTGAATCTTGAAGTAAAATACACTGTATTAATTTCATCTTAAAGCAGATCGCACGCCTGCATCAATAAATGGAAAAAATGTACTTACAGAACCAACTAAATGCATAGTAGATGCATGAATATGTGCTGTGCATCCATATAAAATCCTGAGTGTTCAGAGTGTTTCCAGGCACAGGACCGAGCTCGTGTCAGTGTTAAACAGGTGCTCAGCTGGTCTAGCGTAGACCTGCGTCCACAGAGAGTACCCACATGGGTAACTGAGTGTGGATGTTGCATTCAGGAGCGTAATAGTCAGAATACATACTAAACAACCCCAAAGACGCCGGCTCGGACTGGTATGAAACAGAGGCGTAACTGGAGCCACCGTTATGGGTAAAAATAGTCTGTCCTTGTCTGACCATTCGGGTGATTTCCCCTGGAGTCTCTTATCAACACACTGAACCCTGACACGCCTGAGTACACACAGCCTACAGGCCACATAAAAACCTCTTTAACGAGTGTCCAAAGCAACACGTGGGACCTTAAAGGCAGCAACGCACAAATGCAAAGGTGAGTGAAAGATGATAAACTCTGCAGTCACTGACACACTTGATGTAACAGGTTACAGAACTGAGCTATTTCTGCGCAGTGAGGCGAGCGCGGCTCTGCTTAAAATAAATCTAATGTCCAAAACAAGCACGCACCCCCACGCTCGCTCAAACACAAGCACGGGCAACACTGACACTAATGAGAAGAGGAATGAGAGCATGTGTAAATTAAAAAGCACAGCCTGCTTTAGCTCCTCATCCGTCAGTGTTGCTTCCTAATATCTGAGGCTCCAAATATCACTTTAAAATCAAATGGAGAAAAGCGGACACACACAAAGAACCAAAAGCTGCATCCAATAAAACACTTGGATGACAGAAAGTCCAGGTCAGCTGATAAAACAGCAGCCAGCAGGTAACGACTTTGTAAAACCATCATTTGTTTTCAGATAAAAACTTCAGGGCAGAATGAAAACCTATGAGTTCCTCTTCAATGGTCTTTCTTAAATTCTCTTTAAGTACTCAAAGACACGGCTCTTTGATGCTTCCGTCTTCAGCGAGAGGCTTCTTTAAAGCCACATGTGAAGCCTCTGTCATTTTCCAGAAGTGTTAATGGTCCCATCTTATGGAGCAGGGGGGCGGGGGAGGTCTAGCTAGCTCTCGTCTTCAGAGACGACACTAAATCACCAACCTATAAAACTGTGCATTAAAGGAATATCTGCACACGTGTGACTGGTACAGACACATAAAGTTGGGCTACAGCTCGCTGCGAGGCTTAGCGAGGCTTCTCTCTTTGCAGAGCCTGCACGCTCACAGATGAGTTCCAGATTGGACATCGTTTTCCAAAGTGGATCCTGTACATTTCTGGAACAAAACCACATAAGCTACCCAAGTGTGGAATAACATGAGCTTTGCAGGCAGAAACACCACAAGCAACTGACAAGAACCCAAAGTCAGACTATCGAAGAGCATAAACACCATCACGATCTCTCAGACAGCATTGTTACGCCTGCAAAGATTTATCTTGGACAACAACGAGCATCACTGCTATGGACCTCGCCTGAACTCGAACAAACTGAAACTGAGGGAACAACAAACCTGAGCATGACGCTGAAAAAATACAGCACTTTGACTTTTATATATAATTAACTAGAGGGAGAATACTATAAGGGTTGGCTTACATTATTAGTGGATATCAATCAGTGGCAGATGTACAGTGTCTTGCACATTACAGCCACAAACATGAATCAATGTTATTGTAATTCCAGGTGAAAGACCAACAAAGTGGTGCACACATGAGAAGTGGAACGACAATCATACATGATTCAAACATTTGTACAAATAAACAACCGTCTTTCACCTGGAAGTCCAATAAAACTGACTCATGTTTGTGGTAATGTGACAAAGTGTGGGAAAGTTCAAGGGGCCGAATACTTTTGCAAACCACTGTATGTCTGTTCCCCACAGCAGCAGCATCATCATCATAGAAGAGGATGATGTTAGGATATTATAGAAATGAATATCCTAATGCTTTTATTCTCAACTATCAGCATTTGGTTTTGTAAGACGAACATGAAATGAAGCCCCAAAATATAATCATCGATTATCTGAAATAACTAAGCAGCAGTTTTGGGCTTCATTAATGTATAATTGTCTACTTAACTGAGTAACCAGTGATCACCCGAGTGGGACTCTCACACTGTGTAGACCTGACAAATCATGAACCTACAAGTATCGGACCAGACCGCTCGCACGTGGCTCTGTGGGGAGGAGTGCGTGCTTCATACATGCGCAGGTGTTTCAGCTGCTCGAAGGCCCTAATCTGCTTCAGCGATTTCTGTTCTGCCAGAGAGCAGGCAGCATGGTTTGACCCGTCGTGCTGTCCCTGTGTACAAATGTATTTGCGTGGCAGACAAAGTGTCATGGTGGGGTGAGGAATGGTGGATTCTGCTGCTAATCAATAGAAGCTACATTTACCCACTTCTCTCTCTCCTGTAAGGAACCACTGCCCCCCCTTGGAGATTTAGTCTCTCTGAGTTTTTTGATTAAGGCACCAGCTCTCAGAACGGCCGCATTAATGTTCCCAGTCAATGCGCGCGCACACACGCGCACACACACACACACACACACACACACACACACAGCC
>NW_024582383.1:644643-652377 GCF_018398535.1 Haplochromis burtoni | reverse complement strand
CACACACACACACACACACACACACACACACACACACACACACACACACACACACACACACACACACACACACACACACACACACAGTGTGCGAGGCAGACAGATGTGGCGCTCGGCAGCACAAAGCCATGCTGAGCTACTGAAACATTTGTCCAGGCCCTCTGGGAGGCACAGATCACTGACCACTGAATAAATTGTCTTCGTTTGCATCTGACTTCCACACGCTGTCCCTCGTGGGACTCGGCTGAAGGGGACAGAAGGTCGACCTCGAGGCTCTTTGCGCTCCGTCCCTTTCATGTCGGCTCTTTTTAACTACATTAGTGTCAACAAGGCTGCAAATATTATTTTTAAAGCAGTGACGCTTTCAGCATAACACTCGAGCAGAATATTAAAGCGTAGACTAAAACGCTGTAAGCTAATAATGTTAGCTGTGTGAATAATTTATATAAGGAGTGTGTTCAGTGTTGTATTTTTAATCCTGCAAACTACAAAATAAAACTGATGTAAACTAGAACGCACCAAACATCTCATAATCCACTCTTTGTTTTTCATTTCGGTATGCTCCAACTTTATTAGTGCGAGTCACAAGCCTTGTTCAGCGTGAATATTTGTGGATTGCAGAGTGAGTCACAATGCATGAAAACTGATGGCATCACCTGTCATCGCGACAGAAACACTGATGGGTTTTCAACAAGGTCAGAGGTCAGCGAGCTGTGGATAACACCACTATATTATTTTACTCCATTTGTCCTTGAAACTTAGTTTAATAGGAGCATCAGTCGTAAACACAACAGGCCCCTTTATGGCCTCTGCACCTGGGGTCTTGGTGCAGACCCGATAATGGGTCACTTGAGATTTGGAGCGGGACCTCAAATTCTCCCAGCAGAAAACGGCATCACAGAGAAAACGTGAGGAGATGAAGACGGCACAGAGCGACAGTCTGCCCACTTACATTTCCTAACAGTGTTTCAGTTGCACTAAACACATAATGAAGCCAGAGTCATGAACAGAGGGTGGACTTTAAAAACAGGCGTGTAATCCTTTAAATGACACGTTAATACACGGCCCTAAACTTACATATAGGAAAAGGAAACAAACCCAAGTGGCACATGCAGATGGTCAGCAGGACAAACACACCCTGATGTGTGTGCGCACAAACACAGCCCATCAGATGGGACTGCTCAGCAGGACACACCCTCCTCTGGGGACCTGTCTGGCTGTCCCCACTCTCTACAAAGCAAAGATCTCCCCGGAGACTCTGTGGAAGGCAGAGCAGGAGGAGGAGCTGGGGGGGTTGGTACGCACACACACCACGCCCCCACCCACACACCTCCCATACCCCATCATTATTGTCCCAACCAGTCCACGAGGGGACTAGAAGAGAAACAGTGCCGTCCCCTCCTCCCCCGTCCCTTTTCCATCCACTGCTGCCGCCCCCGCCCCCCCGATAGCACTGTGCAATTAGTGGCTCGGCACTCTTGTCTCCTCGAACAGACTCGCTAGCTTTCATCCTCAGAAATGTGTACATACATGTCTCCATAAGTGCACTGCCATCTCACAGAGTGTGTCTGTGTTTGCTGTGGTGTATTAGAGATCTGACAAACTGGGGGCACACCCAAAATACCGAACGGCGTGACCCTCCCTTCTACATCCATCTCTCATCTTTCCCAGTCTATCCATCACTCCCTTGCTCCCTAAACTAAACTGCTGTGACGAGCCCCCTGGCGAAAGCGACACTGTAATTATGTTAACATGCCAATGTGACTGCTTCCTGTCTGGAAGAACTGTATCTCCTGCTCCCGAGGGCATCCTCCTATTGGCTGGAAAGTTCTTTTGGCACCTACTTCAGAGAGAAGAATGCTTTCTCGTGCTGTGCCCTCTAAACAATGTGCTTTTAGGTGGTTTATTCTTAAGTCCTTGAAATGAGTGAGAGGAAAGTGTGTCCAACTTGAAATGATATGACAGCTAAAGACGCTGCACTACCAGACGAGGTCGGGTCATGTATGTCCCATGTAAGCTACACTGCACCGCAGCCAAACGTCGTAACATTGCTCTAAGTCAGGGCTGTCCAACTCCAGGCCTCGAGGGCCGGTGTCCCGCAGGTTTTAGACGTGTCAGCTGATTTAAATGGCTAAATGACCTCAACAGGTCTTGAGGTTCTCCAGATTCCTGGTAATGAACTCATCATGTAAATGGTAAATGGTAAATGGCCTGTATTTATATAGCGCTTTACTAGTCCCTAAGGACCCCAAAGCGCTTTACATATCCAGTCATTCACCCATCCACACACACATCCACACACAGGTGATGGCAGCTACATTGTAGCCACAGCCACCCTGGGGCGCACTGACAGAGGCGAGGCTGCCGGACACTGGCGCCACCGGGCCCTCTGACCACCACCAGTAGGCAACGGGTGAAGTGTCTTGCCCAAGGACACAGCGACAGAGACTGTCCAAGCTGGGGCTCGAACCGGCAACCTTCCGATTACAAGGCGACCTCCCAACTCTTGAGCCACGATCGCCCCATTGTGATTCAGGGTGAGATCTAACAACGGCCCTCGAGACCTGCAGTTGCCCACCCCTGCTCTGGGTGCTAGCTACAGCTGCTATTAGAGTAAAAAGGGTCCTTCAACCTTTGTATTTTGAGCAACTCTTGAGGCAAACTGCGCTTTTTAACGGCTCTTTTTAAAACAAGCCTCTGTCGTTTGGTGCTGAGCACAGATTACACTGGCCTGCTTTGTTGCCAGATACTAATCTACAACTGTCCATCTCTTCTTTCACAAAGAGGGAAAACACCTAAATTATGTAACTTTAATGGTTCCTTTAAAAATAAATGGTCAGAGGGGCAGCCGTGTATATTTTAAGACAAAGGAGCGTCACCAGATCAAGCCCTTTATAGCTGAAAATGTTTGACATGTGGATGTAAACAGGTTCAACTGCACTGCTCTCCCAATCCAATTTAAACTTTTGCAGATGCAATCTGTTTGTTCTGTTGTCTGCTGCTTGTGTGTTATATTAATAGCCTCGTGTGCAGCATTTTCATTGTGACGTTTAGATATTGTGCAAGCTGTGACCTTCTTTAAAGTAACTGCAATCACAGCTTCCCACAGTATCTCATTAAGCCACAGTGATGAGCGATTACTCAACGTGGAGCTATTGCACCATTTTCAGCTGCTTATATTTATTCTTAACCCGTCATATTCATCCTTCACTGTGCCTTGGTGTCTGTCTGAAACTTTAGCTCATCTACCTTCAACATCGCCGCCCCTTTTAAGCAAACTAGCTTACAGTTATTTTCTAAAGCACTGACACACACAAACATCAAGAATGAAATATTTGCTTTTTTGGCTTTTATTCATTTTCATTGAGCAAAGTAAATCCTCACACAGCACGAATGATGCGTCCATCATCAGGACTTCTTGCTCAGTCCTGCCCAAATATAATTACAGACTAGGGCTGTTCGATATAACGATATATATCTGATGACGATATAAAAACATCTATCGCTTCATTTTACGCTATCGTTTGTTTTGTGGTGTCGCAGAATAAACTGTTTACAGCAATATTTCTTCATGGTTTTGATGTCACAGTAGTAGCTGTATTCATTTCCTAAAGTTATCTCTTATATTTAATATAACCACACTACGGACGGACAAGCGCCTGTTTTTATGCGTTGTCGTTAGCAACAACGATGGTAACCTCCTCAGTGACCTCCTGACCCAGTATGAACCTTCCAGATCCCTCAGGTCATCTGGATCCGGTCTTTTATCAGTTCCCAGAGTCAGAACCAGACACGGAGAAGCTGCATTCAGCTTTTATGCTCCTTATATCTGGAACAAACTCCCAGAAAGCCTCAGATCAGCTGAAACACTCAGTTTATTTAAATCCAGGTTGAAGACTCACCTGTTCTCAGCTGCATTTGAATAAAGCACCAAATCCACACTTTTAAGCTTAAATTTCAAAACTTACATTAACTACTGATTTTATCTACTGTTCTGATTTTATCTGTTCTGATTTTATCTGTTCTGATTTTATCTGTTCTGATTTTATCTGTTCTGATTTTATCTGTTCTGATTTTATCTGTTCTGCTTTTATCTACCGTTTTGCTTGTTTGAATCAATTTTAAATCATACTTTTTATTTGTTTTTCTTTCTAATGTCTCTGTGAAGCACTTTGAATCACCTTCTTGTTGAATTGTGCTATACAAATAAACTTGCCTTGTCTAAAACCATCGGGTGTCCGCTTGTTTATTTTCCACATAAACCTTTCACAATAAAGCTCAAGATCCTGTTGAGACTTTTCAAAATAAACTGAATCACGTGAAAAAGTATGCAGAGTGTTTACGGATGAGAAGCAAAAAAGAGCCGCCAGGTGCTAAAAAATAAACCTTAGACTCAAACGTTAGAACAGGCTTCTCCCCGCAGCACGCCGTGTGATAAATACAAAGGAAACGGCGCCGTTACAACTTATGTCTAAAAATGCATAGTTTCATGCATCGTTAAAACATTCGACTCCAGCTACAGGACGCGCAGCTGGAAACACTTCACGCAAGTCGAGCTGCCCGAGACTCACAGAATTTACAGAAAAAGTTACATTTTTGTGATTTATATCGTTATCGGGCGATAGATGTCTGATATCGGGATATGAGGTTTTGGTCATATTCACAGCCCCACTACAGACGCACACATATTGATTTCGTAATGTGCCAAAACACCTTTCCTCTCACCTGTGGACATAGTGTAGCTGATGAACCGAGTCGATGGCCAGCACCATCTCAGCCAGGTAGAACTTAGCCATCTCCTCCGGCAGCCGGTCCTCAAACTTGCTGAGCAGAGTCAGCAGGTCACCGCCCACATAGTAGTCCATCACCAGGTACTACAGAGACAGACGCCAACGTGTCAGACAGCAGAAACTGTGCAGCATTGCTTAGAGGCAAACTAATAAAGAGCAGCCTTTTTTGGAACAACAAGAACAAAGCTGCAAGAAATGAATCTACAGTCGTCCATCTCTTCTTTCACAAAGAGGGAAAACACCTAAATGATGTCACTTTTACAGGTCCATTTAAAAATAACTGGTCAGAGCGGCAGTCGTGTATATTTTTAAGACTTGGGGAGTGTTCGGGATAAAACATTTGCTTTGAGAATGTGGGAAATGGAATGACAACCAGTTGTGGCATTTGAACTCAGGGTCGTGGAGAGAAGTCAGGTTAATCTTATTAAGGGACGTTACCTCATCTAACACAGACATATACAGACGTACCAGATTATTGTCATCCTGGAAGGCGTAGTGCAGGGTGGTGATCCACTGGCAGTCCCCATTCACCAACACATCCCGCTCCTCCCGGAAACATGCCGTCTGGCAAGAGATGCAACAAACCATGAATGTCACACGTACTGGAAACTATGTGAGGTCAAAGGTCCCAATCTTCTATACAAGTGTGTGCTTAAAGCTGGGAGCATGTTAGCAACTCGCCTTTGGCCTCTCGATCATTCTTACAGGGCTGGTGTAAAATCTCCCCGAGCTGCTGCTAAACACATGAAATCAGCCCCTTTCGTTTGCTTCAGGGAACGCTGACAGTGTTGGACTCGAGTAGCTGAATAAAGCCCAAATTTAAAATTTAAGAAAAACATGATAAGACTGCTCGCCTCCACTTAGCTCACTGAACACTGGAATGTAGGGTTACAAAAAGTAGGCGTCACTACTGTACGATGCAGGTGGAGGAGGCTCCATCAGGCATCAGGCTGTCTGGACATAAATCCATCTGATGACATGTGGAGGTTCAGTTATTTAGGAAATAACCTGATTTCTTAAGCCTAATCCATCCTGCCCACCTACAATATCAGCAGAGCCACATGATAATCAAATCTGCACAAATGCTTTGGTTTCTTATAAAAAGCTCCACACATCTACAGAAATAAAAACATTTTCATGTTTTACACACACCCGACCTCTCAGTGATCTTTCAATCTCAGCAGTCTGACTAAAACTGAAACTGAAACTGTTCCGGCCGCCTTCAAAGTTAAAAACCTGAAATAAAATCAGGCTCGTGTTCACGACGACAGCATGCTCGTCATGCATGTCTGTGTGTTGCTTTATGTCCTCTCCTACATCCAGGCGTTTGTGCACACACACGTTTGGTTTGTGACGTTTGAGGCATGTAGACTGAAGACCCAGGGGACCGACAAGAATGCGAGACTGTCGGGAGAGGTCGATGAGAAAAACATGCAACAAGCAGCTCTGCAAGAACCTGCAAGTGAAGGCCTGTTCTGTGCTTAGACAGGCACTTCGTTTTTTAAATGAGTGATCAATATTTATTAATATTGTGTGTATATAAACTTTGCAGTAACCAAAGATACTCACCTCTGCTCGCTTCAGCATCTCCCACTTGTTGAGAATCTTCATTGCAAAAACTTTGTCAGTGTTTTTCACTTTTACCACTGCAACCTGCAAAAAGACAAAAGAAAGCTGTTATGAGAGTGAAGTTAATACTTGGTGTGACGGCGAGGCTGACGACGAATTACAAAGATCCATCCAGTTATTATCTGAGCCTCGAGGCAACAAGAAAAGAGCAGGCTGTGGATGCACAAGGATCCTTTTTAAGTGATCATACTAACACAGATGCACAAAACAATCACACAGATGGGAATAAACAGTTCAGACTTTAAGGAAAAATGTAATCTAATTACTTTAAATGATCTAGATCAGAGTCCGTGAGTATGGAGACTGAGGTCAAAGAAAAAAGAGGAAGCACAGGAAGGGATAATCATGCAACACTGGATTAAAACGAAAATAGATCCAATATGGGCCAGGAAGGGAAAATAAAGCATTGAAGGTGCGGCAGAAGAACCAGCAGCGTGGGGGGAGGGCGCAGGAAGTGACCGCAGACACTACGGTCACTTCCTTCTCGGAGACACCGTGTGGACTTGCACAGCTGGACGCTTGAATGTTTTCTATGATCAAAAAATGAAAAAATTGTCTCATCAGCTGTTTAAGTGCACTGATGTGATACTGCATCATGCAGAGCCGGGTTAACAACTGTAAAGTAAATAAATCTCAGCTTCGCAGCTTCTCACAGGCCAACTTTCCCGAGTGATGATTGCGACACACTGCTCTGACAAACTTGCCCCGGCTTTTACGTTTTGCCAAAAAAGGAGCTGCGCAGGCAGCTGTGCTGCGAGCTCGCAGGCAAAACGCATGTTCATGCAAATTTATGTCCCTGCTAATTTCTCTCCTCCTTTGTCTCCTACTTTACTGGCCCACAAAAGGAAAAAAGAAAATTTGCTTTGGCCTCGTTGACCAAATTCAAAACTAAAAACTGACTCCACACTGAAATAAGCCTAAATGTAGAAAAAGCACAAGAAATACAGGCCGAGACAAAGATGCAGAAAAACAGTGAAACAAACAAAGTCAGTCTGTGCAGCAGAGGGGTCTGCAGTCTATTAAATTAATGCTACTAATGCAATACAATGATAACATTCCTGCAGTGTTTGGATTTCCCCGAGTGAGCCCAGAGGAGGGGACTGCAGGAGGACAGGGCGAGCGCCCTTTTCTGGCAACGTCTAGCTGTTTTTGTCCTTTCCTCCATCTCTGCTTCCTGTTCTCTTCTCCATCGTGTCCTCCCTGCCCTGCGTTTATGACTCCACTCCCCCCGTTAGTTTATCAGTAAGGACTAGAGCTGGGCGATAGAACGATAACGATATGTATCGCGATATAACTTTTACTCGATAGAGAAATT
>NW_024582383.1:585722-643452 GCF_018398535.1 Haplochromis burtoni | reverse complement strand
ATTTGGCTGATATCGTGATAGATATCGTTATCGCCTGAAATGAAAAAAAACATATTGTGATATGAAAAAATCTCATATCGCCCAGCTCTAGTAAGGACCCGACCAGAGCGGCTAACTGCATTACTCCACAGAGTAAATTACTAGTGAAACTTTGGCGAAATAACAACCGAGGTTGTGTTTACAAGCATGCGGGCTGCTGACTGGTGACTCAGTGTGACAAGCAGTTCAGAAATGTATAGCACTGACTGGCAGCCAGCAAGGAAGACATGGCGTTTAGAGTTTAGAGTCATCTCAGGCACTAACTACACCAGACAGAGCAGCTCTTGGCCCTTTGTGCTAAAGACGACGCACCCCAGTCCCTAATGGGAGCATCCTCACAGGCAACAGGCCAGTACAAACTGGTCCATTCATCAGGCAAACTCCACGGCGTCACGCATCTGCGCCATCTCTCTGCTGCTGCTGACAACGGGAGGATGAAATCAAAACATCCTGCGTGTTCTCCTGACCGACTCTCTGCTAACTTTACTCCGCTTCCTGTGTCTGCTACCACATCTCCTTACCACTCTGTGCTTAACATAAAAAAGATGGCTCAAAATCATAACCAGTTCTATCTGATCTGGAGCGTAGTCGTGATTATGAGCCATCATTTTTACAGCTGCTTACGGCACACACACAGAAAAGTAGATCCAGTGTAATCCATCGTTGATATTAGTTATTAGCATTACTAACAGCTGTGTCGATTAGCCTCGTTCACAGGAGTCACCACAGCGTTTAGCTCCACAGGTTTAACAGGCAGGAGGGGGCGTGTCCACCACAACTGACCAGGTGAGCTTTTATTCATGAGGGAAATGTGGAGAACACGATGCCGTGCTGAGGCCTGAAATGGGTTTATTCACATCAAGGATGTTAACGGTTAGCCAGCGAGGTGTTTGAACGTTGGGGCCCCAACTGGAAATACTAGTCGGTTAAACTAATCAGTCGTATATTATTAACGCACAATGACAGTTACGTTTTGGGTCACCCCGCTTTTCTGAGAAAATGCAAAGAATAATGCTTAATGCATTCAACCTGCAAGGCACACAGAGGGTGGCAGCATGACCGAGCCAAGCTGGCACTGTGTGCGTGTTTGAGAAGGCGGCATTTTAAATAGATTTTTATTTGTGAATGAGTCTAAAGACAGCTCCTAAAGACATGCAACAACTGTATGGACAGTTTCCACTATTTTCCCTGCTTCCTCTGAAGGACATTCAGTTTTGCCACAACCCGGTTCATCTGGTCACTACGCTCGTGATCATAGGAACAGATTGACCGGCTAATCAACAGCACTGCTTTTATACTCTTCAGCACAACAGACCATTTCACCAGTCAGTATATATCACTAATGATGTGACCTGATCACCCTCACCAACCTCTGGTGCACACCCAGTCATTTTGTTCTTGAAGCCTGAAACTGCTCAGCTCAGAAAAGAGAAACAAGGTCACTAGCAGACGTGCGAGCGGGGAAGAGTTAACGAGTTTTGCAGCTCCCTTTATCGTCACAGCTACTCTTGACCCGGGGGCAGTGGAAATAGAAGCCAGCGTCAAATGAAAGGCTTGTTTCCTTCTCCAGTTGACACAAATAAAGCGCCTGGTCACAGTTTGATGAAATAAGGTATATTTTTATGAGCTGATTAAATAGTAGAGCCACGGGACAATCACGATGTCTCCCGAGCTAATTTAATTTTTCTGCCACGCTACACCCGTAAAAACACGTTGTTTAGTGAAAAGGCCGCTGGAGAGTTACCATGAGGTAGCTCCGTTCAGGGGTCAGGCAACATCACTGAAGCCCGAAACACAGACGCACTGCGTCACGTGACTGCATATACCAGCACTCCTACCAGCAGCTCGCCCGCATCTGATGCTGGTGCTGCCAGGAGCGCCCGCGTCCACACCGACTGACATTTCTCTCTCGTTCCGTGTATCAGAGCGTCTTCAAAGGAATTCCCCAGCTTGTTTCAACAGATTTTGGATAACAATGCCAGATATGAATTGTCTGCAAGCTTGGAGCAGGGCTTACGACGATCATATCAAAGCTTCTCGTAGAAAAAGAAAGTCTGAGCATTGACAGCTTCCATACGAGCTTTCGTTATCCAACAGTCATCTGTCCCTTCAACATTCCCCAGCTTTGACATCATTACCTGAAACCAGTGACAAATGCATTTCAGCTTCCCTGCGGGCACACATAAAAGAAATAAATAAACCCTCAGCTCCTCTGAGCTCGACTTCATTCTGTTTACAGGTTCAGTGTGAGCGAAGCTTCAACAAGCTCAGCTCGTGCTGCAAGTAGAGTCATGCTCATGTGGCGGACCAATGCGACGCGCTGCTGTTGGAATGCAGCAGAAAGAATTCAAGGTTGAAACGCCACAACACTCAGCTCGCACAACACGGGTATTAAGGGTTCAAGAGAAATATTGTCCGTTAATCACGTCGTCTCTGCCTCAGGGAGGACATTTCACACAATGATCATGTGACCAATTAGAGCAGAGCCCATTACAGGTGAAGGGACAGAATCCATCTGCAGGTCTGTGCCTGCTGCAAAGGTTTGAGTGCGAAATTAAAATAAGGTGTTACCTCTCCAAAGGCTCCTCGTCCAATCACTTTAAGGATCTCAAAGTCTTCCTTGTGCAGGCGCATCTGCTTCACTTTGGATGTGAAGGGTTTGGCTGGAGAGAAAGAAGACAGCGGTCAAGTCAGAAATTTAAAAAACAAAACAAAAAACACACCAGAAGAGTTTCTATGGATAACATTCTGGTGCAAGCTTTTCAATTTTGCTCTGTACAGCTGTCAACCTCCAAGTAAACGGCATTCGAAGCAGCAAATAAACAGCTGGCCATTCATAACACCGTAACATAATCTAAAAATGTGGGTGATGGAGACTGTCAGCATTTTATAGCCACGTTTCATGGTCATTGTGCAGTAAAGAAAACGATACACAAAGAAGAAAACCAAGATAAGGACACGATATAAACGCTGTACGAGTGACAAGTAACAGCAATCAGCAGCACCAACGTGTCACTTTAGCATTTCTAACAAAGGTGGCTGGACAGGTGTGTGACATCATGGCAAAACACTGATCAACTCCTCATGACGTCACACCGCGTCATCACGGCGTCATCGCCGAGGTGCTCGATGCAGGCAGGAAAGTGCTGCAGGGAGCCCAGAGCTCCACGTCCCTTCACCACATTGAGGACACTGGATGAAGAACTCCCGAGACCTCCACCCAATCGAATCTGCATCTAGGCGAAGCTCAGAGTCCGTGATCACAATCTGAGCGGCCAGTCTGGTTTTCCATTTCTAAATGACATCACTAATCACCTTTGGCGCTCAAAGCTGGAAGCTCTAAAGACTTGAGCCTGAAATGACCCACGCTTGTGGAAACATTTGTGTTCGTTATGTCATAACAAGAAGCAGCCACTACATTCCCACGTATAAGGCCCCGTGCTCCTCTAAATGGACTTTTAAGTGTTTGTGACCACCTGGTCTTTACAGCAGATGACAGCGGATCCAGATAGGCTGAACGATGAAGCTGGCTATTGTTAGGTTTGCAGTTACGGTTCCTGGTTGTGGGAGCTGCGAGGGATCTGTGAGGGCTGCTGACGTCCTCTCACAAAGCCAGACAGATTCCATCTAAGGCTCACAAAGTCAGCGTTTCCCTCATTTGTGGAAGGCTATTCAACCACTTCCTGGTTTACATGATCTCAGCATGCCAAGGATAACCTGGACGAGCTGAAAGTTCACCAAGGTCAGGATATTAGTTTCAGTGACGGCTTTCTGAAAAAGTTGATAGATATGATTGTAATCAGAATTATTTATGCCTATTTCTCAACAGGGCTTCAGCAGTCTTATTAGCCACATTTAGCGAGGCTAGCATACATCCAAGTAGGCATTCGAACACAAGCGCACGTTTGATGTTTACATACAGTCGCACTCTTGGTTAACAAAAGACCAAATCTCCATCTAATGTACAACGGGCTTGTGTCGGAGGAAGAGAGACTAATCATCAAGCTAAACTTGTCTGGTTGCTGTAACTTTACAGAACCTCCAGTGTTGGAAGAAAAGAGGACTTTCTCCCACTGAGAGACGGGGAAATGCCTGCCGATATAAAACAAACAGGTCACTCATAGCTCTGTTTTCCTCACACTCCTCCCGACTCCGCCGACAGCTGGCCTGCTGTGACCACAGGGCAGAGAGAAAGCGAGGGCCGGAGTAGTCTTGGCACACATTTCCACAAACCTAAAACACACAAGCAACCCGGCGGTGACACTGCGTGAGGCTGGGAAATACATGTTTAATCATATCATTAATTTTCCTGCAGCGTAAGTCGACCAGAAGCACTGAGCTGAAATGTCTAGTGGTTGACCAACCGTGATATATTTGGAGTCAGGAACCAGCTTTCAGAAAGCAGCCAGGGAAATGCAACAAGTCTGCAGAAACGATGACAAACAAGGCTGCGCCACAGCCGAATAGTTCTTTCTCACAAAGCGCTCTTGTGCGTCCTTGCTTCGCTTTTTCATGCGTTATCTAACCTCCTGACAGAGCCAGCTCCAACACAAATAAAGAGCCAAGAACTCGATACGCGGCTAGAAACAACATATCCAAGCAACAGCTACGTCTGCGTATCCCACATGTGTGCAGCTACACGGTGTCCAAAGGTGCCACACTGAAGAAAGAGCCTGGACATCAATGTGTTTGTGTGCTCGCAGCAGGCAGGCGGTGGCATCCCACTTCCTCAGGAGATGCTCCGGCAAACCACATGACCAACTGACTGAAGTCACATGTCCCCAGAAAAAACAAAATAAAAACATACGTAGGTTCGAAAACCAGTTTCAGCCAGTTTATTTTACCATTAATTTTGACCATCACCATACTGGCAGGTTCTCGTGTTTGAGGGTTAAATCAGTGGAAAACAAGAACTGGAACAAGCATCTCCACTCTGGAGACCAACTTGAGAACAAACTAAATAGAAATGAATAAAGAAACAATAGAAACTATTTTGTATGTTCTAATTATTTTCTAACTAACGTCTGAGCTCCATGAGTATGTACACACAGAGCAGCAGCAGTCACTGGTATGTGAGAACATCCATCCAAACCAAGGTTGAGGCAGTTCACGACGTGAACGGAGATTGAAATGAGCTCATACGATATGATTCATTTAAGATATGATGTCCAGCTATGTGACATTTTTAATCTTGCCCTGTACGAGTGTCACGCACCAATCAGTGACTGTTTTATTCGCCATCACTTGGCTCCGGGCTGATGGGAATCGTGCTGTTTGCAGCAAACTGTGGTTTCAGCTGCCAAACACCATTTTACCCTCCAACCTGATGTGGCACGTTTGCCACGGTTACGATAACATCTTGCTATGAAATCTAATATAAATTCATTTTAATTCCTGTATCAAAGGTAAACAGCCTGAGCAGCAAACAATTAGTCAGGCGATTAAATCCATTTGACACGGCGTTTTTCTCTTTACTGGGAAAACACAGCGGAAGGATCCAGAACTGCTTTTACACTGTAAAGACAAAAAACCTTCATATTCAGTTTGTCGTGCATAAACTGTTTATAACTGGATCCTAACAAATGTTGATGGTTGAATCAGCTGTCCACGCGCCCAGCAAACTCTCTGAGACCACACGACTGAAACTCGCCTCCATAAAAGCTCAAATCCAGATGCGTTTGTGATATTTTCCTGAGGACATCGAGGGGATTTGACAGCAGTGTCCCAGCTCACTACGGTAAACTCACAGCCTTTCAAAGCTTCCTGTATCCAATACGTTTCCTGATCAACTCCAAAAATTGAATCAGATTTTGGGCCGAGCCAGCTCTCTAATAAAGTTGTTCATGGCACAAAAATCAAACCAATCACATAATCTCTGAAACTAATAGTGATGCGTTCTGAAATTCTTGACGCCAGTTTCCATAGATGCAGTTATGGTTCAACACAGTGGACACAGATGGGCGTCGTGTAATGAAACCTGATGTCAGACACCACGTGTAGCTTACGTTACTCTGCCATACTGACCGGACTAACTGCTAGGATGACCACACCATCTCTCGCAGCCCACACGTCACCCGCCTTGCTTCCTCACCACTTCTACCTTCTCCAAGTTGACCCGACGAGGTAGAGTCGGAGGCCTATTTGGACTGTATTACATATAATACAGCAAAAAAGCCAAAGTCAATTCTGGCTGCACTCTACAAATAAAAGCTAACATGGCGGCCGGCCGTAGAGTAAGGGGGAGAGAGTCACGCCAGCCGAGAAGGAGAAAACACTGATTAGTAGCTGCACGCTGACTCAGGAGCTCCACTGAAGCAGCCACATGAGATACGGCTTTCATCTGTGAGCCAGGAGCCCACAGGCACCGTCCACAACAAAGCAAAACTGCAAACACGGACACAAACATGTGCACGCAGACACACAGGGCTAATTCCTCACATCTACATCTGACACATAATTGCTGACTCCGTCTTGCTTTGGCCTCGGCAGAAACTTTACAGTCAAACATATTACACGAATCGCTTCTCTGAACAGGAATCAAACAGGATAGAAACCACTTGAAAAGCAGATGGTTTATCAGTGAAAGGCCCAGATATGACTCTGTTACACTTGGCTATAATTTACACACCCGTCATAAGTTTGAGTGTTTTGGAAATAAGAGACAAATAAGGACCATTTTAGTGACCCCCCCAAATCTTCTGTTTCATAGGGGGGCGGTCTCTCTCTCTGGCTGCACTCACTCATTTACACGGGGGTCAGTTTGTCCATAGATCCATAAAAGTCATGCACATGCTTAAACAAAAACACATACCATAAAGTATGATCACACAACTCAAGCCACTAGCAAAGTAGACACATTAAAACATAGCAACCGTTGCTATGACGAGGTGTGGTAGGGATCCATTGCAACACTGCAAAGGTAACCGTCCGAGCCTCCAAGCCTCAGCATGACTGCAGCAATGTGTAGCTTTTTAAAATAAAGACACGTCAGTGCCATGAAATTGTCCTGCAGGAAGACCGTGAGGCGCAGACAAACAAGTACAATGAAAGAAAAATATGCACACTACAGTGCAAACAGACACACACGATTTAGTAGCAGGCCTTAGGATGCAGCGAAACTGGAAAAACACGAGTGACGCCACCTAATCCACACAGCCAGACCGGTTTAGCCCAAAATGCTGAGTGCTTATCGAGCCCATCTTGTTCCAAAACCACAAGAGAAGTCAGTGCTGGTTTGTGTGAAAATCACTGTTTAAAAAGGTCGACTGTTCACGTAGCAGCTGTCCCCCAAAAAACGCTGGACTGAGAAGACAGACGACAGCATAGACCTCCAGGCTGTGTTGGAGAGAAACGTAACTCTGGGTGTACCTGGATGCCTCTGATAGAAAATAAGCCAACCTGTGAATAAAACAATGCAAATATTTCCACTAAAGTCATATTCCTGGTTTGTTTTTGGCCTTTCCACACACTGCGGCTCAGAGCTACATACACGGGGACAAAGATTTAGACGGCGCTCATACATTACGCAGGCAGCTTCTCTACAAATGTTGTAATCCACACAAACTGAGTCTCGACTTTTTAAAGACTTCAACTGTAAAAGCATGTAAAGATTACACTGGCGACAGTCACAAAATACATTTTATATCAATAAAGTTGGATAAGATCAAACTCAGATAAGGGAAAGAGAAAGAAAGACATGCAGGACAAAATGTAAGGACACGCTGCAGCGCTTCATAAACACGTGCAAGGTCCAAAGAGGAGTGCATCACAGGAAGTCTCCCAGCAGCTTACACCAGGACAACTAAGTGATGGTTCAGGATTACCTGATCCGGCTCCAACTATAAACTTTATCAAAAGGAATGTTTTTAAAAGCACGGAGGACGTCTGTCTCCCAAACTGGGAGCTGGTTCCACAGGAGAGGGCTGATAGCTGGGAACTCGGTCTTCCAGTCTACTGTTGGAAACTCAGAACCACAACTGAGCCTCCAGTGCTCGGTTAGGATAGTGTGACACTATGATTTCTTAAGAATATGATGGAGCCTCATTATTCAAGGCGAAGAATTTGAAACCCGGGTCTGGAAAACCAAATTCACAGGAAAGAGCACGTTAGGCAACTGTAGGATAAAAACGTGAATAAAGACAGAAAGGAGAATGAAAACAACATTAAGTTCAGCTTGTGAGAGTAAGTGAGGCTGGCAGCACTGGGGAATAAAAACAGTGTGTGGGTAGAGAGCCAGAAAAGGCATCCCAGTCACAGGCAGCGGCTGAGCCAGTTACAGCAAGTGTCCAAACCTTGCACCCGTGACGTGCTCCAATCCCATCCCCGACCCCGGAGTGGGATTGGAGGGACATCTGGAAGCCATAATAAGTGATGTAATGACACAAAAATGCTGCTTGCAAGAGAGACAGGGGAGACAAATGAAGAGAGGCCTTTCAGTATCTGACGTGAAGAAGGAGAGCGGCATGGACAGAGACGAGCAGAAGGCTTTTCCTCCTATCTGACCAAAGTGCTGGAGAGACAAACCAACCATAACCAGTCTTCATGGCCTGGAAACAAATAAGGGTAATTCGAACAGGTTTGAATACTGCTGATTATGGTTTATTTTTATCCTTATTATTAACATTTCAGAAAAGATATATTATTTAATCCCTTGGTGAATATCCAAGTTTGCTCAATTAACAGTCTGTAATTTGTAATGGCAGTCAATCTGTCAGCCACTTACACATCCCTGATCTCAGCTGGCTGTATGTATAAAGCACTTTCTTCTATTCCAAGGCATGATCATTTGGACATGGAAGAACTAAAATGACCATCAGTAGTCCTCGGTCTGGAGGTCCGTGCTGGCTGGGCCGAGGATGATCATGAGAAAGGTGGTTCAGCCCAAAAGTAGACGGGAGGAGCTTGTTAATGATCAGATTTGTGAACATCCAAAAGATTTAGCAAAGAGTTGGGATCAAATCAAATCAAGCATCAACGCGAGCAGCTCCGGTGGTTCTTCCTGCACGTCAACAAAGCAGAGGCCAAAGGAACAGCACGTTAATGGAGTCATGGAGTGGCCTACCTGCCCTGCAGACCCACACCTACAGAGAAACCTGTGCACAGAGCTGAAGCTTCTCATTGTTGAGCAGCAGTGAAGGATTGAGAGGGCTTCTGTAAAAATACAAAACCCCAAACCTGGTGACCAACTACCAGAAACATTTGACCGCAGCCACAACGGTTTCTTTAACATTAATAATAGTAGGTCACACACTCCTACTCGTTTTGTGATTGGAACTTCATACAACTCTACTGTAATGTAGAAATATTAACATTATGAATATATTAATAGTATTTAATATTACGTAATATTTGGAACAAACCGTTAATAATACTAAGTGCAATAATCCTTTCTGTCATCGTTGTATTTTTACTCAGTTGTATATAGTATTTGTATTCTATTTTTATCTTATTGTATATATTATTTTATTTTATTCTGTACAGTTGTGTACTGTATTTATTCTTATTGTATTCTAATTTTTGCCTCATAACTTTTGCACTGTCCACTTCCTGCTGTGACAAAACAAATTTCCCACGTGTGGGACTAATAAAGGTTATCTTATGTTATCTTATAGCTTTAAATTAACAGTAGGGGGCAAAAGAACAAGGGGGGGGGGGGGGGGGGGGGCATAGTATGCTCCCACACTGTATCAAAGCGCACACGATGTCATTGTGGTTCGGTTCACTATGGCTGCAAAAACCAGAAGAGACGGGATGAAGACAGGATGCTCTTGGAGCCAACATGGCTCCCTCTGTGCCTCTAACATGAGCGGGATCACTGCCTGCAGGGATAAGGATCTAAACACGGTCCTGGCTATTTTTCATACAGGTCACCTAATATACCAGCTTGCAGTTATACACGGTCACTGGTTTTTCTAAATTATTGCAGATGGCATGAATACGACAGCTTAGTGATGTCAGCAGAAACCCACCTCCCGTATCATCTTCCTGCTTCTGCTACTTTATCCTTGGAATGAGGTCATAAAGCCGTCATTCCCAAACAATCGTGTAATCAGCTTCTCTGTTTAAAAGTTTCCAGCTAACAACATGAAGAATGAGATATCCATCCTCTATTTTTAGGAAAATGCTGCCATTATAATCCGTTCCACACCCATCATGCCCTATTTTATATAAATAAATACAAAGCTTTGGTCTCCTACAAATAACAGCTGCCTGATTACAAAAGTACTTCCCAGTTAAATGAAGGCTGAATAAATACTATTAAGTGAGGGCTATATAAATAGTACAGCAAGGTCATCAAAGGAAAAATGAAAGCTGTGTGATTCTAATAAGCTGGTCCTTAAAGGGAGAAGGACTCTGTGCCAGAGGCACTTCAAAAACCAACTCTTAGCAGTTTAACTGCAAGTAGCTTAAAAACATCCAGTAAATTACACAAATTACAGATGGAAACAGAACCAGGCCCCTTTCAGTCACAACCAGAGGCCCCCCAACAGATGTGCTGCCAGGCACAACCTGCCCAAAGGTTTGTGTGTCCATGCAAAGACCTCACAGGTGATGTCATGGGGCACTGAAAGAAGCCAAGAAAACAGATTTCGTGACGTATGATGCACGTTAGCTGCCACAGATGTCGGCCTACGCCACCAAGTCAATCACAAGGATCGGAAATTTAAAAAGGAGAACTAGGGGTCGCTTCCATAACACATTAACAAGCCTTTAAGCATTAAACTGTATTTAATACTAGTGTGCACACCGGCGACACCAGCATTCCCAGTGGTGTCTGCCTGCACAACCCTCCCCACTCTACCACCACCAACCTCAAATTCCACTCCATGTCGTTTTCCCTTCCCTAACATCCCGACCAGTTTCTTTTCCTTCCCATGCCTTCATCTCTACCAACATATAAGCCCCTTCTCCCTTTCCCTCCCTCTCTCTCTCTCATTCCTGGTCTTTTCCTGCTCCGTCACACTAATAAGAGGGCAGGAATGGTCAAAGGCCTTAAACTAAACAATCTGTGCCCCACAGCATTAAACACACAAACAGGATGTTCCCAAAATATTAAAAAACCTCAAACACCAAAGAAAAGGAGAGGGCAGGGCTTGACAAAACAATAGATCAGATCTAGTGTGTGTTACAGCTCCGAGACTGCTGCAGCGAGCATACACCCAGGCCAGGCGATGTGAGACAAGCGGAGGGCTGGGCTACATCACTTTCTGCTGGCTGTACAGGAAGTTTTCACAGGACTTCAAAGAGGTCTCCGAACCAGCACATCGACCTGTTCAACCCACACTGCAAACAAGTCGATTTACACAATTCTGTGTCAACACAGCGTCCCGATACCATCTGCAGATAAAGGGCCAATATGAAAGGAGCCTGGCAGGCTGTTACCCAGCTCGGCCGGCTCTCCTTACTGGCTGCCGCTCTGCTGGTGGTGGAAGCACCAGGTGCTGCATTGTTCCTCTGCATGGTGTTGATAGTGCACATTGATAACACAACAGGTTTTCAAGCACAGTGGTGTGCAAGTCACACATACAGTCTTGATCACCTTACAACATATAATAATAACTAAATTGATGCTTAAGATGCACTGGAAATCAAGGCCACCAGTATGACTGGTAGAGATGCACCGATTGACTGGCAAGGGACAGGAACTGGACGATTTCCAGCATTCCAATCCCAGACTGGAATCTTGTCAACTTCCCATGTCTGATTGCAACATGCACACTCACAGCAACATGCTAATATGCAATTAGCATAAAAATCCCTCCCTGTGAGCGAACACAAAGTTTGCCGAAGAATAAACACGAAGCTAATCAGACACCTAAATCAACTTCACTGATCTGAACTCGGACATTTTAAAGAAGCTAACAAAGGGAAAGTGGCAAAAGCTAAAAGAAATCCAAAGCTCAGAGCTAGCTACAAGTTAGCAGCTTCGGTGTAAGCAAAGGAGCAAAGAAAAAGTGTGATGTCTATAAGATACCGGAGAATGACACAAGTACTTAACTTTTGTTATGCTATACTAACCTGTTACTGCAAATAAAACTTTCATGTGCTTTTATCAAGTGGTGACAACTGAAATTAAAACATTTGTTTAGAGATGGGCAATGTTAGCCGTGAACAAAAGAGTAAATAACAGGTAAAGTTTTAATGAAGATGGGGAGAGAAGGATAAATCAGATGGTTGAAAGGTACACCCAGTTAAAAAGCTCAATCCCTGGCATGTCTGTCTCCTTTTGCCAGGACAATCAGCTCTAACGGACTTAAAAACACATACATGTGATGTTTGGTCTGAACACATCTCCATGTTGGAGACAGCTTTATGAATTTTACTGCCAGCACAAGACTCGTTTCTCAGTCCAAGGAACAAATGACTTTACGGCAGCCTCTTAGTGCCTGTACAGGGCAGAGCTCCCACATCGGCCTAAAAGGAAAACACTACTGGGTGGTTACAAGAAGGGCGAGATAGATGCCGAGCATGTGCTGTGGGAGTGTTCTGCAACACAGGCGGCTTTTTCCAATATCGTGTGCGTAAAAGTTCCAGTTGGCACAGCGCGCACGCAGCAATGTAACTAGACTGGGACATGGCATCAAGTTCCAGCAGCAGTTCATAAATTTCAACATCAGTTAAATTAAAGTCATCAGACACTTAAACAAGGCAGGAATTTATTGCCAGTGGTGTTCCAGCACCAACATGTCACAACACACTGACAGATATTACAGCACACATTTCCTATTGCCTTTTCTGGGCTCCTCTCCTCCTCTTTCCAGTGCTACAGTCACTGCTAAAACAACCCAGCACTGACATTGCACCATTTAAGGCTTTGATTCCCAATGGGACCACCCACACTATAAATGGATCCACCCAAATGGATTAAGGCACCCACTTGCTTGTACTTTTCCTAAGAGCTCTAAATCAACAGCCAAGTGGCCGACAATGATGACAGCATTTAGACGGCTCTGCTACAGAATGAGAGAGACTTTCAAGTCACAGGTAAAGACAGTGAAAAGGCATGCTTAATAAAAAGAGACCGTAAAAGGAGGGAATGCAGGAAATTCTTCCACTGCCATCACCCCAAGAGCCATTTGATCTACAGACGTAAGGTCTTTTCTCCTTAGCATTAAGATGTGTTCAAGCTCTCTGGTGCCATGTATGTATCATGATGCAGGTGACCCAAGATCCCTTTCATGCGCTGCAACCCTGCCCAGGTAGGCATGTTCACACTCATGCTCACAGGAAGAACCTGAAGCTCCGGCCCACGAGAAGAAAAATAGTGACAATGCCACACAAAAAAGCAGGCAAAAATTAAACCTGTTGTCATGGCAGAAAGCCTGCCTCTACATCCTCTCGGACATCTCTAGGTATCCTCCGATGCTTTTTTCAAATACTGATTCAGACTGTGCAGGAATCAATCTTCCAAGCTAACCACATCTGGCTGAAATTTAGCACCAAAGCTAAATGAATCAGCTGTCAGCGGGAGCAGACAGAAATGAACTATTGCTCCACTCGACTGAACTTTTCTACAACCAGTCTCATGGTTTTGTAGAAAGGACAGCTCATGAAATCACTGCCAAAACCACAATGACTTAGATAATCCATATATTTACACAGGCCATTCTGTCCTCCTCCCTCTGCTACCACAGTGGATCCGTCACTACATCACTACAAAAGATATTTGCAACAATTTACAAGATTCTGTCGAATCTGAAGCTACATAATGATCGCTTTCATTTTAGATGGTAACAATGCTCAAAACAACATGAGCCCAAGAAATGCACTCCAGTCATGTGAAACATAGCTGAAAAGACTTTAACGTGTTTCTTGTTCAACAAAGGACTCTGCAGTACATCTGCATCGTCCCCCAGTGGTGCTAGTTTTTGTCATTATGCAAAAGTACTGTTTAAAGGATGGGGAAACCTGCAGTCAGCTGAGACTGAAGAAGCCACCTGAGTCAATGACCAGACGTTTGTCCCACTGAAAACGTCCATATGAACAGAATCAATTGGGGGGGGTCCTCACCTGGATGACTGAGCATGCATCAAGTCATTCTCAGTCATCATTTCTTTATCTAATCTCGAGATACGTCATCAAAACCAGAAACGTTGCGTTTCACTTGCAGTCCAGCAAACAAAGTAAATGAGACGACAGTTGATCACACAGTGAGAGCCTAAATAGCCCCTAATTCAAGAGCACTTTAGTTTCCAATGTGCCCCGTCTTGTCTCTGCACCCTATTGGACCATCTGAGAAAGCAACAAACTGATAAAATCTCAAGGATCGCTGCATAACCAGTGGGCCTCCTGTTTGTGCATCTAGACCAGCATGAGGATGAGTTCACACCAAAGCAAAATCCAAAAAATACAGTTTAAAACACAGAAAAGTTCTTTGTCAAGTTACAAAGTAAGTCATTGCTAGAGCCCCAACACTGTGCCACAGTCTTGTAGTCCAGATGGTGGCCCCTCCGTTTTCAAGTGAATATTGGGAAGGCTGTAATGTTAACAAACTGAAATATGGAGAAAACCACGAAATTACGGCTTTCTGCTCCCAAAATAAATGGAGGGGACTGAAGTGCTATATATACACACACTTCCCACTGCTGCAGCCATGCACAACAGACACTTTCTAGGCCACAACCAGTCGCGTTCACTGCGAAAAATACTAGCTCGGCTACTAATTATAACCTCCAGTAGAAAGGTGTCGGTGCTGGGACTTGTAACCAAAAGCATGCTGAAAATATTCATCTGGCAACAGCTGGGCGAGTTAGGACGTGCTGCTGTTCAGAGCCGAGGGAAGGTACACGTATGACCATCACCGAGGGATGAGCGGTGAGGATGAGGCAGGGCTGGGTGTTTCCCAAGCCATTATTACAGAGACTAACCAGGTTCATATTACAAATGATCAAAGTAAGCAGAGATTAATATGAGCTAATAATCCTTTAAATGTCTTGCAGAACAAACCAGACTTCTTGTATCATTCATAATTTATTTAGGCACAAAATCACTACACTAAATTAATTCAATTAACCTGAAAACCAATTATAGGATCTATCCAACAGTTAACCAGGCAAGGAAGCTCAGGTCTGATCCATTTAGGAATTCTCCATGAGCACAAGCTCGGCACTGTAAGCTGTGAGAACAAACAGCGGCCGCACAATAGCCGTCAGACACTTAGATAACAGTTACAGGGCTAATGACCTCACTGATAAGGAGATTGAGTCAGGCTACATACAGCGGGGACGGTCACTTGTTCTGACGAGGATGCGAGACAACCCCAGGTGATCGCCGGCACCGAATCTCTCAACATGCTGATAACCGCAGGCTGCACAGTGCCGGACGTAGCGTGGAGTACCACCAGGTACTGCTCCACCTCCACACACCTGCAGTGGGTGCGCACAGGCTGAGGGTCACGTTCCTGTCTTCCATCATCCTTTTACTGCTGGGTGGACTCAATGTGAGAGAAACAACCTGGGTTTCTAATGGAGAAAGAGGCCACTGACAGAAGAAGCCGACTTTATTTGGAAAAGCAGAGGAAACACAGATAAAGCAGATGTTGCTGATACCGCCCATAGAAAGCTATTCAGGTCTATTGGAAACCATTAGACCTCGTCACACGTGAGGGACTTTCAAATCTATGAAATATTTGAAATTTTAAACCAAAGCAAAGCCTCCATCAAGGATCTGTGGTTACGGCCAGCTTACTGTCTGCTCAACACCCCAACCAAAGGGCAACTGTTCAGTTACTTAGAGTCCGTCTTTACAAAAGCCTATAAGAGTCTTTCTTCTTCTTCTTCAGCATATAAACGTTTACAAGCATCAAGTCAGAAGAATGCTCGCTTCAAGTTAAATGGTTCGGAGAAATAGAACAGCCCGTTTCACGAATGCCTAAGCCAAGGCCCAGCATTAAATAAATAAGGATTATTTTAAACCTGAAAAGATGAAAGTCCTAGAATCATACTCAAAATATGGAGTTGAAAAAACAATGTAAAAATAGTGTCAGTTTAATTGAACCAAATGGCCAACAATAAAGTTTTGTGATTTTACAGAGACTCTAATGTACTAATGAGTCCAAACGAACTTTTGTCCCAAGGAACTGCTGAGCTTGTGAGAACGGTTTGGATGGGGAGAGGATATGACTGCTGTAGGGATGAGGACAAAGTATTTAAACTGTCCAACAGTATCAGGAGGGAAAAACCTCACGGATTTCACGGTTGCTTGCTACAAACGCTACACACTCTTTCTAATAAAAGCCCAAGCTGAGAAATATTTGATATACATGACGTTTCCTTCTAATAAACATGTGTCGCCTTTAAAATCTGTCCAATCAATGAACAGGAAGGAAAAATGAGTGAAGCACCTAATTGGTCTTGTTTTAACTGCCCGAGGGGAGAAAAAAAAATGGATTTGGGGTGATGCCCAATTGTTTTGTCTGTATGCTGACCTTCAGCAGAGGGAGGAAACTGTGTGAGGCAGCTGTCTATATATAGAGGTGAACAACAGAGACGACTCAGTGGAAAACAATTGAGATGACAATCAGTTCGACCGCAGGATTTCCACCAGAGGCTTCTCAGGAGAGGGACGGCGCAGGACGGCGTGGTGGGCTGTGGGCTCGTCAAACCACAAAGAATTCATTTTAATGTTTGGGGCAATTTTGAGACGTCTATTTACAGTCAGTCTCTCGGTTGTGTGCATTACAGGTCACAAACCCATTCTCACACACTTATCCACAAAACCACCAAATCACTGTGTGTGGAACAAACAGGCTTATGAGACACTGGGTAACCAGACTGCCCAGCATTGCACAGACGCTTTGTTTTACCATCGAGAATTCGCCCAGACAACGAATCAGCTGCACACAAGCTCCACCGGCCTGAATGACCGCCATTCAGGTGGAAGATGGAGAATTGTGCTGACGAGCTGCTGACATTATTTGACTCATGTGTCTCCGAAGGCAGGAGGTCAGAACGAGTGCGAGAGACATAAATGCATAAAGCAGTGTAGATATTAAAGACAGCCTAAAAATAGGCAGGTAACTGTCAAATCGCCACCACGCTACGAGCCAAGGTCAACACTTGATCAGCGTCAGCAAGCAGCACGGAGGCACAAAGAACGACAACTACAACCGATACGAGCCAGCTCTGTGGGCTCCCCTAATCTATTTCAACTATTTCAATTTGTCCTCATTGCTCGTGCTCTCATCATCTTCGCCTAATTTGTCACATTCCCCCTCTCATTATCCAGTTACGAAGATTGAGCCGAAATACCACAAATTGCAAGACTGAATGCTTATGTGTCCCAGAGTGGTCTGACTAAGCACACACGACTGACAGCGTCCATCGTTTGGAAACGGGGGGAAAGCCGATCAAGGAACTTTAACACATACCATCACGGACAAACGAGCTACAGTGAGATGTTCAGTGAATCCACTGAGTCATGTGTGGGTGGGAGTATTGATGTATGGGACAAGGAGCGGGTGAATAAGAGAAATTCAGCATTACTCGTAGCTCATTGAGTGCAGTGTGTTATCATGCCGATTAAACTACAGCACAATTAGCTCGATTACTGTTTTTGACCGTTATCCACCAGCTGCATTCCTTGGCTACAGTAGAGAAGATGCTGATGTGCGATATGATGCTTATTAATTTCCACTGTTTGGCTATGCGCCTCTATACTTTTATAAGTCTGTATAATTCTCTTTAACTCTCATTTCCAGCTCCAGTAGAGTCGAATCCTGGACTCTACTGGAGTAGTTTTGTATCCTGGCAGTTAAAAAGAATCCTTTATCTTATACTGGACCTTGGTGCAACCCCTCAGTAGGGCTGGGCCATATCATACCGTTCACGGTAATACCGGTACAATGTTAGCCAACGATAAGAAAATGAAATATTGCGATAGAATATGGATAAAACGCGCATGCGCAGTGCCTTTGTTTTCATACGCACATGCCGAAAAATCACGGCAGCGACAGAGAATGAGAAGGGCGAAAGCGGATCGTTGAGTGGAACAGATGAACCTGAACTGGTTTGTAAAAATGCTTCAGTGATGTGGAACTGGTTTGGCTTTCGTCCGTTAGATACACAACAAAGCACTATTTTTTGGTAGAGCATGCCAGCGGGCCGTCGTTATTACCGTATTTGTCAGAATAAAGTGCTCGTAAATCTGGGAGTAATCTGGGTCCTAAACTCCGCCCTTCAGGTCCCAAAGTCAAACGAACACTGCGACATCACTGAGAGTTAAACTGTCTAAACTCTTTCATCTTTACTAAAATGATCAGCGTTGCTGCTTTACCAGGTGTAACTAAGTTTAACATCCAGGCATCCATGAAAACAGGATTTATTACATTTAACGGAGTTAGAAGTTAGCAGGAAGTTAGCTCGCTAGTTTCGCTAGTTACCTAAACATGATATAGCATGTTCTGACTGAGAGGTTTCTGAAGCATTCAGACGTACAGCTCTGCTGTCACTTCCAACATGAATGGAGACAGAAAACTAAACAGCAGTGACGTTTGTAGGGTTACTGAAGTTGGGCTAGCTGCTATATAATGATGTGCTACATGATCGCTAGCGACACAGCTATGTTAGCATAACATAAACAGTGAAGCTGGAGGACAAACACTAACACTTTTCCACTTATAAAAGTTAACGTGAAGGTTCTTCATGGTTAGAGACAAATGCAATCGCATGGCAGGATGCTGTAAACGGACCAAACTTCAGTCAGGAGAACAACTGAGATAATCCATCCACAATACCAGGTTAGTCATTCATATACTGCAACAACATGGGAATAGAGCCGCTGCAGAGGATTCAGCATTAATGAATCAATGGTACAGAAGTGGAGGAAGCAAGAAGAATGAGTTTAATAAAGTTTGATTTATCTGACTGCTTTGTTTCGCTTAATGCGTCTTATAATTTCGTGCAGCTTATGGTCCGAAAAATACATATTTGACTTTTTTATTTGGCACACTGCAGTTTAATGTTGCAAAGCACCTCTTTTTAACTTCAGTGGATATTAAACATGGTTATGCTCAGGATATGTCAGCCCATTTCTACTGGAAATGCCTTTTGGTTAAACTTTAAGCAAGGAATTTGCATTTGCACTGTTAAATGTTTATATAACTTTAATGCACATAAAAAACAGCTGCCTGTTTAAGTGAAAATCAGTGGGTGGTAGGGCTCTACCCCTCAGTTCATCAAAGTTATTTTAATCCAGCTTTGTTCTGATTGGCTGCCCCTCCTAGCCAGAAAATTTGATCTCTTAGTAACATCATACAGAACAAAGAATTAAAAAACAAACAAACCTTTGAAACGCGTCTAAGGATCGCAGTAATTACCCGCACGTACACCAACTTCATTATCTGAAAATGTGGTCATATTTATTATAAGCATCCACCACTGCAATAGTACCTAATAGAAAAAATCCCTATTAAAATCAGTTACTTTGAAAACAGCAAGGAGTGGATAAAAATGTCGCTACATTTCTCAGCAACTGTGGGATTTCATAGCCTGGCTGTAAGCGGCTGCAGCACTGTTCTAACACTCTTGCTAATTTGGCCCCTGGTGTGTTCAGTCCTTATTTAGTCTGAGCAAATTCAGAGGGCAAATACCAATCCTCTCTCTTTGGCATGAAGTCCCCTTTTATAAATATGACAGCATGCAATAAAGGATCAAAGTGTGTGCTTTAGCAGGGATGCAGCTCGGCTCCGTCCTGTCAAGATGCTGAAGGTTGTCTACATTGTCAGCTTCTACACATGTGGTGCTTTATGCACTTCATGTTAAGGTAAAGTGTGCAAACATATCCTGAGAAAGAGAGGAGTATGAACAAATATGCACAGCGCGTAGCACTGCTGCCCTGCACAGACACAAGCAAAGCCAGCAGTCTCTGTCACCAGGCAAAGCTGGGATGCAGCAGTCTGGGGGGGAGGAAAGAGCAAACAGGGCGAGAAACAGGAGGTGAGGAAAAGAGGAGAGGATACTGAGGCAAAGGGAATATTGTGCTGTAAAAGTGTGGAGCAAAAGAAAGTGAAAGAAAGTGAGAGCTGACAGACAGAGGAGCAGAACGAATGTGCGAGTGGTGCTGGTGGACAAAAAGCCAGACCTGGCTTCATCGAAACAGCTGCCGCTCTCCCCAACGTTGCACCTCAGCTCCAAATTCCACAGGCAGCCCGGCCGTGAGGGGCTGGGGCCTGAGTCAGCGCTTTTTACACAGAGCTGAGCCCTCTGCTCAAAGCAGCCGGGGGACAACAGAGTCCTGCAGCAGCCACGTTAGTCAAAGGTGCTGCACTCGAACCATCAACTGATTTAATTTGGCTTTTCATGAAATAACCAACGAAAAGCTTTTTAAACTCCAATTACTGCATCAAAATTACATTTTCAGCTACTAATGCTGCAGTACCATTACATAAAAGGTAAATAGCCTGTATTTGTGTAGCGCTTTACTTAGACCCCAAGGACCCCAAAGCACTTTACACTACATTCAGTCATCCATCCATTCACACACATAAAATTAAATAATGCTGCAAAGGATGCATCAAAGTCAAAGGTACTGACAACAATAGTAAAAATTGGGGCTTGACGATATTTAAAATGATCAAGCTAACCCCTGACAGTGTTTACATCACAAGTCAGAGACCGCCTCCACATTACCCACGAAGCGGGGGGTTCCACGACATCGACTGGTGGCCATATCAAGAGCCACGCCGGGTTGTAACACAGCAGCAGAGCAAAATAAAAACTACACTAGCAATACCTCAGGGACGACTGAAAACTAGTCCGCAGCGTCACCGAAACACAACTTGTGACGTGCAGTGGCGGGACTCTCGTCATGGCACTGATTGCCTAATTGTTCCTCCTGCCACAGCTGGTGCAATAACCAATAAATAACATCCCAATAACTGAAGAAAAAAAAAAACATCACATGCCTGAGTTTGGACGCCCATCTGGTTGGAATGAATTCTTACTGGGACGCGACAAATGCCAATGTTACGTTACATCCAAACTACGAGACAATAGGAAATATAAATTAGGAACACGTTCCCATTAGCAGAGCCAGTGTCAAATAAACTCTTAAGAAGAAAGAATCGTTTCCCTGCTGGCAGCTAGTTCAAGCCTGGACAAGCAGAGGCTCTTGGCATCTGCCTGTACCATGATGAGATTTTAGGCCAAATCGTCTGGCTCCTCGTCTGGATGTCAGAGAAAGATTCTGTACGAGGAGGAAAAAACTTGGGAGCAGGAGAAACCAAAGGTCCAGGGAAGATCATACGCTGCAATTTTCTCCCATGTTTGTGAGCTAGTAAGCAGTGACAAGGCAGCTGAGGTTAAACTAAGAGGTTTTGATCTGAGGTCTGAGGCAGTGGAGGGTCAAGCTGCTGGCACATCAGCCAGCTGACAGGAACATGTGGGTTTAAAAGAACAACAACAAAGAACGATGATTTTAGGCTACTTGCACCTCAGAGTTGAACTTTTCCCTCTTTGAGAATCCGACCTTGCTGAATACGTATGCCGAAGAACACCAACACCTTCCTTAAATATTACATAAATCATACAACAGTGTACAAACAGTTTGAGCTGGACTGAGCAGGAAATGCATTGAGGCCAAACTGTGGCTATTGTGCATCGACTTTATGGTGGTTAAAGGTGACGTTTTCTCCAGAAGGTTTCACATCAAAGGTCTATCACAGCACAGAAGAACAGCAGTGTCGTTCGAGTGCACTGAACAACATCCACAGTTAATGTAAGACATAAAGAGACTTTCAAAGTCATTCACATAAACACTCCGTGTGGTTTTAATGAACTAGTCTTTGAAATGCGCCTCTCTAAGACCTTTTTTCCAATATCACTGCAAAATGGTTTTCTGTTTCCTCAGTAAGGCCGGTGACACAATTCCAGTTCAGTGAGTGAGTATGGGAAAAGACAAAACTATGCAAGCGAGCGCCTTCGCCAGCTGGCGATGGGACCGTCTCAGCTGAATGGGCTGAAAGGGGGCGAGCAGTTTTCCCCAAATTCATCCTTTGACGACATTTAAATAAAAAAACAAAGAAAAAGGGGAACACACTGTTGGTCAGTGTGTGGCGTTGATGAGTGTGACTGCTGTCCACTCGGTAAGTCTCGCTGACTAATTGCTCCTCTGAGATTAAGAGTCATTACAGGAGGAGACCAACTTGTTCCCCTCAGCATGCACAGAATAACAATAAAGCATCGAGTCACACTGAAGTCTCAACAAACTCCCCTCAGCTTCAAACTGGCAGCAATTACTTAAGTAAAAGCCCTGAATGAGGTTATCTGAGCACTATGTACCAAGTATAAGACGCGATTCCTAAAAAGATGGAAATGATGACTTATTTTGTGCTAATGCAAGAAAGGCTGCACTCCAGCTGCAGCAGGAAAAGAAACATGACGAGCCAAAAGCCGAACAGCTTCATTTTCATTTAGTCTGCAAACACTGGCTGCAGTGATGGACAGACAGCTGAATGGGGAGGTCAGCCAAAGCCAACTAGCAGCCACTGTGAGGGGAGGAACAGAAGAAAGGAAAAGATGTGAAAATGAGGAGAAATGAAGGTGGAGAAAAGTGGAAAAAGGAGAGAGAAGGGCAGGGGGGGGGCATGTGCAGTCAGACCCCGGGGATCCTGAGGGGCTGGCTGATAAGCTCCATGCCCGTCCTCTGGGAAGCCTTCCCCTGCCACTCTCTGATGACACAACTACCAACAGGCATTTCTCTGCCTACAACGCTCCCAACAGATTAACCAAGTGTTTCAACGGCCAACTGTGAATATGCTGAAAATGTACAATTTCACATGTGTTACCCTGGTGAAGGTCCCCCAGAGTGGACTCCAAATGAAAACAAAAGCCAGCTTTGCTATCACAGGTAAGGTGAATCTCCCCATTAATGAAACAGATAAAGTTAAAGCAAGACATCAGTTAGCAATGAAATGTCAATGTTACGGAGCCCCTCTGATGACACAGTCCAAAATACTATTTCGAGGGCACGAAACACTTGACCGATAACAGTGATCCTTCCCAGGCCCTTGCAGTTGGTTGACAATAAAATCTATCCCGGCGTCCAGGTCGTGCTTACGTCTGTAAACTGGGCTCGCAGTATCCTGTTTAAATGTCTCTCCGTAATAACGGTTCCTTGCATTGCAATTTTTCAAAATGCATTTGTAGCTCATTCCCAGCCTAAAATAAAACCCAATCATACCGTCTCTGTCCACGGTGTGTAGGTTTAGCCTACTCTCATGCTTATGTCTCTACGGAGCTGTCCAGGAATTGTATCAATATGATGTGCGCACGTCATCTATTTCGTTGCCACGTTATACCCAATTCGTGCCCTCAAACTAGCATTTCGTGGCCACAAATAAGTATTTCGAGGGCATGAAATAGTATTTTGTGGCTGCAATTTATTTATTTTTTTGGACCATGTCATCAGAGGGGCTCTGTAAAATGTAGAACTTCCACTCGCCAAAAATGGCAGAAATGACATCACTATGACATGATGACGATTTAACATTTTGTTAGCTTTGCTTAATCTAACCAAAGTCAGGAACAATATTCAGTAGACAGAACAGGAATCTTGGACATCCTGTGCATACAACAGACCCTGGCTGACGTTAAGCTAACTGGTTGGAGGAGGTGCTTTCGAGTTACCCAAGAATGATCTGAAAATGTAACTTTCAGCAGCAGAGCAAATTTAGCTGCGTATACAAAGCTGCCATGTTTCAGGCGCAAGGGAATTCTGTTTTTGAACTGCTCCACATTTAATTCAGACGAGGAGTAAATTAAACGTGGAGAACAAGGATACGTGGTCTAAGAAAGGGTAAGCGGTTTCCCCTTTGGGTCCAAAAACGAAGCTGCAGACAGCAGGACAGGGCAGGCCTCTCCATCATCTGTCCTTTCCAGACACGTGCTGGCATTTGTGATCACGGGTGTGAAAAAGTGACAGAAACACTAAGAGAGCTGATGAGAGCGAGCAAACAGGCATGTCGCTGTGAAAAAGGAATTCAGCAGAAAGGAAATAAACAGCGTGACCTTGCTGCGTCCAAAACACCAAAACGAGCCACAGAGCACACAATGACACAATGCGATACAGATGTCCCCGCTTCCTCGTATGACATCATGTACCCGCTGGGTCCGGAGCACCTCACCGAGCTGTTGTGGTTCCTTCCTGTTCACTGTGCCCGCCAAAGCCACCGGGCAGCCAGACAGGAAACGGCAGAACAGCTGCTGATCGAGGCCAAACACGATTTTAATATCTGACACAAACACTGACATTTGATACAGATTAGGGAACTTGAGTTATAAAATGCATTTTCTCCACATCACTCCTGTTTGAGGGTCAAATATTTTCTCACCCAATTACAATTTATCTCAAACTCTTCTTCAGAAACCTTTTCTGTTACTTCGTTTATTGATTCTTCATAATGTCCAAGACCCAAACCCAGATCGTCTGCACACAATAAATCACTGCTCTGTCTTTACGATCCACCACGCAGGTGATGGATCGTAAAGTAAAATAAAAACGTACATTTCCTGTGCGTGAATAAGGCCGGCTACTGCAGCACAGCTGGAACAGCAGCTTGCAATAGCTTAGTTTATGTTGCTCTGTGGAAACCTCCAGGCCTAAAAATGAAGTGCTGAAAGCTGCAATCCCTCAGATGGCCACCAGAGGCAGTCTCCACAACCGTAGTTTCCCGTGTTAAAACGACACGTCTTAGCCCAAATACCCATTTTGCACACAAACTAGTTTCAGTCTCAAAAGCTAATTTCCTGCTTCATGAAAACTGTACAGAGGATGATTCTCTTTATTGCATCACTGTGGTCTCTCATTTTGAATGCTGCTAATCCAAGTCACCGAACTAGCTTTGCCAACCAAGTTCATCCTAATGGACAGTGATTACTTTCCAAAGTACTTCTACCAGCTCTGCACGGGTCTGTGAGGAGGCGTGAGGACTGTACTGTTACTTATCATTTAATAAACAAACTGTGACTCAAGTAAATGAAGCCTCAGTTAACAAAATGTAGGGCAGAACAAATCCTGGCCTTGTTTATACCTTAGTAATAAGCTGATAACTCAGCACTCCCTCCTCTTATCTATATATGGTCACTCCTGACTGAGGGGAAAAACCCCAGGATGAGTTGGCCTTTATGCGTGACTCCAACTCGACGCTGATCTTTAATGCAGAGGTTACAGTCTGAGCATGTTTGGTCCCAACCTGCAGCGGTGGAAGGGACCAAGTGTATAAACACAGAGGCTTAGAAAGTGTTGTGAACATGGTTGTTTTTGGTGTGGTGGACACAACTTTAAACTATGTGATCCAAAAATTCTTCTTTGGAAGCAGCGTGATTTTAGTGGCGGCTCTTTCTTTAACAGCGGAAAAACAGGGAAGAACTCTGTCTGTGCACTATGAGATAGCCTAGTTAGGCAAAAAAAACCCACAATAGGCACGAGGAGTGTGTGTGCGCGCGCGTGTGTGTGTGTGTGTGTGTGTGTGTGTGTGGTGTGTGTGTGTGTGTGTGTGTGTGTGCGTGTGTGCTTGTCTGTGTGTGCGCGGTGTGTGTGTGTTGCACGCTGCCAAAGCCTTGCAGGGTGGAGCACACATCAGCTGCAGCTGAACAGCTGGCCACTGCAGGCTAACATCGAGTCTGGACTGAGAAAAGGTCAGGAAGCCTCCCCCATGTTTGCCAACTGTGGCCTGGCAATGCCGCCCACTCTCATTCAGCTGCCAGCCAAACCGGGGAGTGAGACTGGTGCCAAACACAAAGGAGGCGACGATGGGAGAAAAAGATCGAGCGCGCAGTGAGATTGGAAAGATCACCATCATGGGTGGGTTGGCGCCTGCCTACGTAAGCCACGGATCAATGTGAAACTAAACTGATCCGTTATTCATCTCCTGCTTGCTCCATGAAAAAGGCCGTAGGTGTAGCTCAGCTGCTGAGAAAGAAGAGGAGCGTTTTCTTCAAGTTAACTCTTAATCAGCTTAATCAGAAATATGTCAGCGTAATTAATTTAAAATAAGTGTGGGGGAAGAGTTGCTGGCTCAGACCGAACTTCAGCTTCAAGTGAATAAACACACGCGCAGGCCTGAGCTGCTAGACGCAGGAAATGCTGCGATATGCAGCGTACTTTCCCGTGTTCCCGGTGGCTGCAGGTCATGTTGGGGTCTCCATTTCAGTTGGAATGAGGTCACCCAACAAGACGAAAAGCAAACCCATTCCACGTGTTTGTCCTCTTCTCCGCTTCATAAACATCGTTGGGAAGAAAGGGGAACACTGCTGCACCTTTGTCACGGCTGTGCTGCATTAGCAAAAAGGCGCGCAGGCGCTGCGGCGTGGCTACAAAGGGCAGCTGCGAAGGTGCAGCCTCTGTGTGCCGCACAAAGGCCGAGTGCTCACAGGCTGAGGAGGTCTTAGGTTTCACTGGGCCCATCTTGAACCATTTTTCTGCATGTAGGATTAAACCGTGTTTTGAGTACGTGTTAACACCATCTTTCTGTTCCAGTCTGTTTCCTATAGAGACTCCTATTGGCCACGTGCACTTTGGCTCCTCTGCTGAAGTACAAATAAGGAGCTATAACAGCACTGTGTCACTACTTTGGTTAGCATTTAGCTAATAAGTGTCCAAATCCTGAGAACCGCACTACATGTGCAGCAGGTGTGCTTTCTTCCTTTGACCCTGTGGCTGGGTTTTCTGCCAAGAAGAAGAAAAACATGGGAGTGGTGACGCTCACAAAACGTTTGAGGACAAGACGAGACTTGACCTCAGTGCTACCATACTTTTTGTGTGCAGCTATGCCACAGAGGTGTGGTCTGCTGCCGTGGACGCGCGTTATCACAGGGCTAAAACCTTACACGCAGATTCCTTCAAATCTTTCCACCGAGAGGGAAGAACTATTGTCTGGACTGGCTCACTGTTACGCCGCTGTTTTTAACTACAAAAGCTGAACTGAATCACTTTCACTGGTCCATAATAAAAGACCATCTGGGAGGCAGTTTATAATGGTTTCTTCTTGGCCCCGAGCTCTTCACTGAATAACTCTTAAACAAATATATAGTTAAAGACTGAAAGGTGTCATTCATTGATGTGGTCACGCAGCAGCCCTTTGGATTTCATAAGGATGAGCTGATTCAACACCAACACAGTTCAAATATGGCAAATCATGTAGATGCAGCAATGATCTAGACGACTGTTATTATTCCCGTACCACCACTCGGATAAAACACCTCCAGTTCAGCTAGTCTGGCACGCTTCAAGCCCCAGTATGAACGGTTACGGGCTGTGAGGAAATCATAATTGACACAAAAACCACCAACGCGCTGACCAAAAACAAGTCACAACACGCCGGCCAGACCAAGTCTTATTGTGGGAAACACTGAAACCTGAGCTGCTGAAATGTTTAGTGAAATTAACCAGCAGCAGCTGTGAAGTACATATGAAATATGACACAAATGTAAGAAACGTGATTATTTGCTGTCCTAGTGCGTCCAGCAGCAGGGTGTTTCTTCTGGTTCAGAAAAGCCTTTGGGCAGTAACACTGCAAATAAGCTGAACCTGTCAGTGCTGCAAATCTGTTACTTCTGATCATCTCAGACACAAAATGTCCAAACTAACATTTTAACCCCAAATTCACAAAAATAGTTACAGAAATTATTTTGTTACAGCGCTCGACGCCTTCGGCTCTGGACAGCACATGATTGGGGAAATGTTAGTTATTCTATGCAGGAAAAGAAGCCCTGAGTATCGCGCTACATGTTTAATTGTTTCTATATCAGAGCTGCAGATAAGCACGACAGGCAGATAAGTGACACATCCTGGACATCTGTCTGGACAGGATTTCCCTAGCCGTTTACCACTGGGGCAAACTGGTTTGACCAAAGTCCACAATGTCTTCTGCAGTCACACACTGGCATATTTACAGTGCTCGTCAGTCGTTTACATACAAGTCATCATACCGCGAATAGCGTCGGATCTCATCTGATCCACGCAGGCTCAAATTAAGAGCCTGGGAACCACCGAGGCTCACCCGGGCCACGAACTGCAAACCGTCCACAGTGAAGCAAGTTTCACATCAGCGTGGACTGACAGGGCGCCAACCAAGAAAGACGCCTCGGCTCCAAACTCAACACCTTCAAGCTCAACTGAAATTTTCAGCTCAGATGTCTTCTGGAAAAAAAGAAAGTGTTTTATAGACGAGAGAGATGCTTGGACAACCACGTGTGAGGCCGCTGTCCCTCGCACTATGGTAATAGCCTTATTCTGCTACACTGCATAAAGTGGATGGAATCCAAAATTTTCAACTTCAACTCAACAGCTAGACACTGAAATCTGGACAAAGCTGGGTGTCCCAACAGGACGGCGATTCCAAATAAACAGCAAAACGAGTTTTGAAATGGTCAGCGCATGCTACCATTAAGCTTCTGGACTGGCCTTGCCAAGCCCTCGGTCTCACGCAAACTGAAAATTTGAAGACTACGCTTAAAAGCCAAGTCCATGCTAGAAAATCAACTTGTTTAAATTAACCAATCCAGCAAGAATTGTGCCAGAAGATTGTTCACAAGTCCAAATAATTCTTATTTATATACTTAGCCTGGTGCACAACCGACCAGTGTCTGAAACCAGCCATTTTATCTGCTTTTTCCATCCCTTTAGTCCAGCGGTCTCCAACCTTTTTTGCACCACGGGCCGGTTTATGCCCGACAATATTTTCATGGACCGGCCTTTAAGGTATCATGGATAAATACAACAAAATAAAACTAGTACCGGCACCGAAAAAAACAAGATTTATTCATAACACACATGAAAAGACCCAGGAAAACAGAGTTAACGATAAAAACGATAACAAAATAACGCTGAAAAACGATAAAAACCCTGAAAACCACACATTTCACACCTGAGCCTCAACTCTCGCGGCCCGGTACCAAACGACTCACGGACCGGTACCGGTCCCAGGCCCGGGGGTTGGGTCCGCTGCTTTAGCTGATTGGATGCCACTTGCAAACAGAAGGATGGAACTGCACGTGGGTAGATATTCACTGCCAACGACAGCGCTGCATGACAGAACCATGTAAGGTCATATCTTCTCTGAGTGACATCCTTCAGAGCCCAGAGTAGAACAACTGCCTGGTCCACCGTGGTAACTGTACGTGTGCGGCAGAGGATGAGAACAATCTTAAGAGCTACCTTTGAATGGATTTTGTTGAAAGGCCCTTTTTAATTAGAACTTTACAATTAAGGCACATTTCTATTCTGGAAAGGACACCGTAGCTTTGTTTGAGCAGCCATTTCAACTTACATTATTAAAATGCATAAATATGGAGGATTCAATATCAGTGGAGTGGTAAATAACAAGCAGCAACAGGCAATTATGACAGCTTGAATCTGCATGTTGTGTCTGCTAGAGCTCAGTTTCTAGTGACAACACAGGGAAATGTCACGATGAAGTCACCACTTGGCACTCAGGCGCCTCTCCTTAAAGGCTTGGGCTCACTGGCATTGTTGCAAAGCCAACTTGATGCAGCACATCAGCTGAGAACTAGCAAAGGGGGGGGCAACAACTGATTGTCCTAAAGGAAACATGTTTCAGCAGAGGCACAAAAGTACCTCGTCATCCTCATGCAGACTCCCCCAAAAAACATGAACAATGGCCAAATCCAGCCACTTCCAGCCTGCACAACTGCGTTTTTAAGCACAGAATAGGTTGGCCAGATGGTGGCTGGTGGGGTAGATGAACTTAGCAGCCACAGCCAAAAGATTTAACACGTGTTTAACTGCCATCCTGTCTGTGACACAGTCACTCACTGACGGGCCAAACGGCTAGTCTGTCTGTAGAGGGGTTTTTTGTATTTTTAGATACATAGACAAAAAGATTCCTGCAGATATGACACACAAGCGCTTTCCTTCTAATATGTCGCCTCATTGCCTTTTGTTTTAATCCACATTTCTGCTGTGAGGTCAATGATTTGCTCCTGCACTGTCACCCTTCTCTCAGGGCTGTAAAAGACAGCGCAGTCCAGGCAGCCAGGCATGCTCCGGCAGCTAGCTGGGCCTCTGCCCTACATAACAAAAAAAGGTGAGTCGTTCACATTCCTGCTTCATGCACAAACCAAACCCCAATGTCACACACACACACACACACCTTCTCTTGTTGGTGTGTGTGGTCTTCCTGCTCTTCTCCTTTTCTCTAACCTTGGAGAGTCTTAAAGTTACAAAACAGCCAGAAAAAGGCAGAACCCCCCTCCTCTGTAGAAACTAATCAAAGCATGGGCGTGTGCAAGTGATTTCTGTCTGATGGGACAACTCTACCCTTCACGTGCATACAAACCCAAGCAAACTGACATGCAAAGTAGCCGTGATGACAGGAAAGCCATCTACTTCGCATTAAGTGCATTCCCACTGGAATACATGGCGGCCTGCAGGGGAGAGAACATCTTCATTGGACCCGTCCCGGAAGCATTTCAAATCCGAACAGGCCTGCTCACCAGCCGATCTTTTATCATTGTCAGCTTGGTATTTTACAGCATCTCTGTTTTTGGTAATAAACTGGCACCTTCTGTTTTAATGTCTAACCCTCCAACATGCTTTTGTTTTTTTCCAAAACACATAAAACATTTAACTACAGGAGAGTAAAGTGGCCTTGCTTGGCCCCTTCTCTCTTTAGTTTTTAGTGCAAGCTAGTGTGTTAAGAGGAGGCCAAAGTGAGCCCTGCTGCTTCTATAAAAGGAATGTGATGGGAGAAAGGGAGGGCCACTGCGCCAACAGTATTATTAGCTTGATCATCTTACCAAAGAAAGAAAGGGAAAAGGGAGTAAATAAGAAGAATACATACCCCATTCCAAAAACTCCAGGACGTTTTTCTCCCTTCTGAGGGGGGAGTTGTTGCACTCATCATAGAGGCACACCAGGATATCCAGCAGCGTCTCCACACTCAGGCACTGGCCATTAGACTGAGCCGGCCCGTCCAGGATCAGCTTCTCCAGCTTCTTCAAACGCACCTCTCCCGACATGTTCTATTCCTTACTGTTGGCTTTTTGAAGCAATGGTGATGGATGGGGTTGGACGAGCAAACACCTCCTCGGCCTGGAAGTCAGCGCAGAGGGGGGCCTTGAAAAGTTCTCGCCACTGCACGTCTCGAAAAATAATCAAACTTTTGCGCGTTGAGGCCAAGCCGGTGCTAAATAAGCGTTAAAATCCGCCTAATCATGACCTCCCTCTCGAGAGCCAGTACCTTGAAGCTGGGTGAGACGTGCAGCACTTCCCCATTTTTTAATACCTATCCCCCCAACCCCTCAAAGGGTGCATAAGAAAAGAAGCCTGTAACAGACCCTGGCTGCCCCGGGCCGGCTGATTTTGTTGGAATCGCAGCGTTAGCAGGCAGTTTTCTTCTCTCCTCTGGCGTTGAGAGAATATATATATTTAAAATAACCTAGTCGAAGCCGTTCAGAACATCTCCCTGAGTTAAGACAAATATTTGGGATTCTCCATTCTTGCAGCAATCCAAAAAATGCAAACCAGATCTGCAATGCTACAAAGCCCCAGCGCCCCTCCTCTGCTCCAGGAATGGAAGGGCGACAGCAGCTTAGCAGCCTGCTAGGTTAGCTGTTCAGCTAACCAGGGAGCTAACGTTAACGCTACTTTTCTCCGTTCCTTGATGCCACAACTTCCCCCTTTTCCCGGGAGTTGACATGTAACACGCAGCGTTAACACGTCTCAACCAAATGCCGTCTGTCTCTGACAATGTGTATATATATATATATTTTAAAATAATATCCCCTTGTTTTCACAACTCACTGCTGGAAGATATGTTCTTTAAATCCCAATCTTCGTCAACGTCTCTTTAGTTTCTTCACAGTTCAAACGCGATGGTTAGCCAAGAGTTCCAACCAGCCTGTAAGTTAGCCGTCAAAGGAGAAAAAATGCGGCTCCTTTTTTTCTCTTATGAAGGTTACAGAAAAGCTCGTTTCACGTCAGGGGGAAGCTGTATTCTCTAGCCTCGCTTATTCCAAATACGGGACACAGCCTAAATTCCCCCCCGTCCTTCCCTTTGCACCGCCGGTCGTTCGCTGCTTTGCCGTCTTTCCCCAGTCAGCTACCAGCGGCTCGATGCCAGAGGCTTTAAACTGAAAAGATGACCCACTATACACTGCTCTGGTGCGCTGCAGCACCGCGCTGCATTGTGGGAAAAGTGGCTCTGCTGGAAATTATGAATGGCTTACAAATAGCTCTCGACCTCGACTGTACGCGTCAGAAACGTAATTATGAGTTATTGATAAATACGTACTTTCTTTTTTAACCATTGAAGATCCTTCTAGAAGTAAGTCTCTCCAGTATGCGACCAATCATCCGGACTAATGTTTCTGGGCTGTTATTTGGGGAATTATTTTGAAATTTTATTAAATTACTTTAAGTAAAATGTAAAATTATTAATTATCACGTTTTTAGTTAGGTTGTTGTTTTTTTCTTTGGACGTTATACTTCTACCACCGTGTTTGCTGTTGTGGATATCTCGCGGATATTTCAGTCTCGTCTTACCAGTTTGATTTGAACACGCTGTCCAAAAAAAGGTTATCAGTCTGTGATGTTAGGTAACGCGTTTACAGTCTCCAACTTCCACGCATGCTCGTTAATCCGCCATGTTTCCCGTGTCTCGAGACGTGCTCTATAGCTCGCGGCCTATCTACCACTGTTCTAACGTCTCTGGTTGCTGCTGCAGGCAAAATCCCAGATCATCATCATGGCGCCCGTCACAGCATCTGCTGTGCGAATGGGAGAGGCGGGGGGGGTGTTGACGGGAGGGGGTGTTGTCAATATTGTGAATGGGAATTGCGGGCTGTGTGCTGGTGGCGTCTTTTTCTTCACGCAGGAGTAACAATGACTGCTGTCCCTGTAACCGGCCGCAAACACAGCACTTAAACGAGATACAGTCCAGCCTGCGTCAGTGCCACTGTGTCGAGTCCAGCTAGCTGTGACAGTGAGCCACCTCACACAGCCACATGCATCAAATATGACAGTCAAATTCCCCATAAACCATTATGCAATCTACCAAATGTGTCTTGATTTTGCATTCACAGTCACACCTTAAATGTCTGACACAAAAAGGGTCTGTGTGGCACGCTCTCGCTCCCTATTTGCATAGAAACAGTGCATGGGGTTTCATGTAGTTCAGAGTCTGAACTGATCATTCCTTGTTTGGAAATGATCCCTTTAGTGCTTATCACTGCTCAAAGTGCACCCAGTAATCAATAACGGCCTAAGCAGCTGAATGTTTGGGGGAAGGGAGACGAAGGAGAAGGAGAAGGTGTTTGAGGCCACACACCCCAACAAACATAAAACTTCCATACTTAAGAAAATAAATAGTTCAGGGCCCCCTGACTGTAGAAGAAAGACACAAGATGTGATGAAGTAAGCGCACAACAACGTGCCATATAAGACGCAGTCACCTGATTAAAGGGAAATCAGCTCTGATGTCATATAGTAGTGGTACAATAGCTATATCAAGCTATATAGTTTATGTCTTCCATATTTCCAGCCATATCCATAATCACATACTGTGTATGCTACCATTGTATATAGTGTATTATCTTACTTTTTTCACTGATTGTACTTATTTGTATTTTTGTATTTCCTTCTGATATCTGTACCTGAGCTGAGGTGACGCAAAAATGTCCTCGTTGTGGGATCAATAAAGTCTTATCTTATATTCTTGCACACAACACTTAAAAGTTCCCTCTTTTCACTATTTTTCCAAACTATTTTCATTGTTTGAAAGCACGATGTCAATAAAGATTCTGATTCTGAACAGTAGCAGTGCAGTTACGTCTGAGTGCTTTTGTTATTAGACATAATTCCTTGCACAAGTGTTGTTGATATTTCCAACACGCTTGATGTGTTTGATTCTGTTTGTCAGCCTGCACTGAGACTGCTGTGCTTTGATTGAGTTTTCATTGTTGATTGTTTGGAGATGTTCATCACCCTTGTTGGATTGAACAGTTAACTGAGCCCATCAGAGAGCCAATCATCAGTGTTACTCTTCACAGCTCTGCACTCTTGGCCCAGTTTGGCTGTGAAAGGGAGGAGTGCACACAACCTTCACTTCCAGCAGGCGTGATGGTTGCTGGAAACGGGTCTCGTGTGTCCGCGTGGATATTACATTCAAATGTGGATCATGTGATCAGGACATTTCACGTTGAATGTTCAATCTTCACAAGTAAGCACATTTTATCAGTAAAGTTCAAAAACACACAGCACCAAATGCTTCAGGACAGCGAGCAGCTCGACCATGAAAATGAAACGATGTGTGGTGAGAAAGCAGGAATCATGTGGCGTCTGCTGAGATAATCCTGTCACAGGTCGCTCTGAGCGCTTCGCAATCTTTTTGCCAAACCCAGTGAAACCGAGCGCCTTCGGTCTCGGTGCGTTCACTGCATATACTGAGGTGTATTTGTATTACAACACTTTAACGTGGAAGGATTGTTATTATTTCTCTTTCCAAAATTGTCACTTCCTGCACTGGTAGTTTAGAAGTATGTGATGAACAGGATCTAATCAGTCTGATACGACACTCGGTCCTCATTAATATCGTAAAAACGTGTTTGGTAGGTGAATTATGTTCATGTAAAGCGTCTATAGTTAGTTTTAAATGCTTAAATTAAACGTGTGCTCCTGTTCTTCAGCAGACTTGATCACATCAGAGTTTGTGTGACATGGGTCTTGAAAGTTCGTAGAAATGTGAAATCCTCCCTGGTCGACACTCGGACTCTTTATGTCCTCGCATCAATCAGGTGTCATTTTGTCATGAAAGAATGAATATCATGTAAAACAGTTTGTCAGCAGTGATGGTTGCTCACGGCGTACAGTGCTTTACACATCTATTAGAACACCAGCCCATGTAAGGTTTGAAATCAGTGGTGTTAAACATAGGGCCCGGGGCCAGAATCTGCCCGCCAAAGCCTCCAATCCGACTGCGGGGACGACTTTGGAGGCTTTGATTGCGAGGATGGATTTTTGGACTTTAAACTGTGTATTTATAACTTTTATATGACGTTTTCTGCTGACTAAGATTCCTGCATGGTCATTCATGCTACACCAAAGTATTTAAGTAATGCATAAACAAATAAATGACAGACAACTTCCTGTTTGTCGCTGTGTACTGTGGACACTTTGGGGGGAAAAGAACATTTTCTGTGAATGAACAAAAACTATGTTATATAAATATGATCGTTTTCAGTGATTTTACACATCTTTCATGTAGAAAAACGGACGTGTGCTGTTGAAATTGTTTATGTTCTATGCACATATCTCTGGGATTAAATGTGGTTAAATGTCACAGAAAGGCTAGTTTGACTCCTCCAGCCCACTTCAGATCACTGTGGGTTACCTGTGGCCCTTGATGTAAAACGAGTCAGCATCTCTGCTCTAAAGTGTCTCAATGACCAAAGTCATTCCTGATATTTCTGTAATGGTTAATCGACCAGTGTGCGCAAGCTGTTAAATCAAATGCTGCTTTTAATGCCAAACTACAATTATTGCTGTTATCCATGAATTTTCACATTTACTCTTAATAAAATAAAATAAATAAGGTCATTTTAAACAAGTGCTTGACAGATTTCTGAGATATTTTTCTTGTTTTTTGACAAGGAGGTTAATAAATTTGTTAAGCACTGCAAGTATCCTGTTAAAAGTCACGTACAATGAACAATTCAGTTCAACTGTCATGTTCACAAGTGGTCTAATTAGAATAGGACAAAGCAATAAGGGCAATAAAGACATCTAAGTGTACATTTATTCATATATTTATTTCCTCGATGATGCTATCAATCCAAGTGTCGATGTTGCCTTCCTGCTATCTATTTAACGTCGTCATGATTATCGGATCTTTTGAACGTAGCACAGCGCAAATGGGGGTTTCGGGGTGGAAGTTTCCTTTAAAGCCTCTACGCGCTTGCGCATGGCGTCCTCTGCTGTACAAACCGTTTCAGCACAGCTACTGAAAGCCACGAGCCTTTTTGTAAGTTGCACAACAGAGCTGTTGAATTTCTTGCGTGAGATTTTCCCTCATCGGGTTGTAGATTTTGAAATATTTCCTAGGAGCCACGTACATTCATTGGTTCAGTCCATCACAACTGCAGCCTGTCGATGAATTAAAAGCCAATGAAAATATGTATTGATAGTCCTAATTAAACGTGTCTGATCCCATTTGTCTGCAGCGGGGTCAACGCGCATGTCTGCGCTGACTGATCCGTCATTCGCTGTGCGAAATGCAATTAAACCGTCCTGCGGTTGGTCGACATCGCGGAGGGCAGTAACAGTATTGCCCTGCACGGGTCTAGCGCTTCGTCTTTGTCACGGACTGATCGATGATTATTGGCAGCCAGCTTTAGATCCAGACGCGTCTGCGGGAGCTGAAAGAGAAGAGCTGGTGTGGACCATTAATGTGCAAACTAGTGCGGTTCATTTCTCCAAATATTTGGCGGCCAGTAGCAGTGATTGACAATGCTCGAGCGCATCATAATGGGGCTTTTGCCGTGACCACCAACACAAGTTCAATATTGACTTTTTGGAGCATGCAGCAGCTCCGCCTTGTTCCCAGGGAGACGCGTAATAATGAGATGCTACAACATAATGCGCAAACCAAACTGCGCCTCTGCCCTCTTCCTGTATACGCATTCAAAGCAGAAACAGGGAGGTCTGATGCTGCGCAAATGGAACGGATTGACCTATAAATTGGACTGCTTTTGAATGCAAATGAAGGGATACTAATTAACACCTGCGTTGTGGATTGAAGGAGCTCGTTGGGCCTTTGATTGAAAAGAAATGGCACCTATGAGTGTATGAGATGCGGCTTTGAACTAGGCAGCTCGTCTCTGAGCGTCATGGGAAGGAAGGAGGACTGAGAAATATCACACAAAGGCCATCTTAATTTCCCAAATTAGGGGTTGTAATGTGAGGCAGAGAGGACAGCAGAGTATTTTAGGCTGTGGAGAGCAGGCACTTAGACTGGCATCTGGCTGGACTGGACAAGATTTGCTTGGAATTTACATGTCTGCTGACCACAGACAGTCTACAGGTTTGGACCTCACCCGTGGCTCTTTGTTATGGAGGATGCGCTGATTATTATCATTAGCATACACTTTTGAGCAGCTTTATCCTTCCTTCGGTGTTTGAAGGAAAACAGAAGTAACAGTATACCATCAGTGTGCACGAACAACACCACTTTATTTTATGTTCAAGATCCCTGTAACAGTCTGTGATGAGTCATAACCCTGATAAACACAAATTACATTTTTTGATTAAAATGCAACTGAAATTTAAAAAATGAAGTTTATTAATGAATTGTCAAGGAAACCATGCTTGGCATAAACTGAATGTATATTTATCCAATGGCATGGAACATGTACAGGTACATGTAATCAAATTACTTTAAGTCAGCATTTTGGGCATACTTTTTATTTTTAATTTAATCCCAGCTGTAATCTTTGAAGAAAACAAGAAAGCATTTCATATTTTGGGGAAACAAACAATTTCAAATAGTTTTTAAAGCGTGCCAAAGAAGCCAAATACAAGACGTCACCCCTCTGTGGCTCAGATGTTGGACTATTGGAGTCTAGGCTAAATTCAGGTTAGTCGGGGTTACTTGTAATCCTCACTGAGACCTCAAAGAGTTAACAACATGTAGTTAGGGGTAATGGCTGAACATGGGCTCTTTAGACTGTTGATTAAAGCCTAATTAACGAGTCTCATCGTTTAAATGAATAAAATGAACAAAGTGTCTGGTGACTAATGTTGTTTCCACTAATTGGGTTGTAAGAATGCCACAGACGTCAAATGTCCCAACCAAAAACACAATATATATACATACATATTAAATATCATGAAACCAAAGACTGACGTTGTTAGAATGAACTAAAATTAAGCGAGTTTCTTTTTTATTAAACAAACTGAATTTTTTAGAGTTTAGAATAAAGCAAAAGAAAAACTACAGGAAGTGATACGGTGAACTTCTAAAGCTAACTTTAATAAAATATCTGCTTATTGAGATTTTGGATATGTGCATGACCGTGCACACGTTTGTATTGTATCGTTACAGTGCCATTCTGAAGCGATGAACTCTCACAGTGTGACAAATACCACACATACATATATAATAATGAAAAAAGTGCACAAAAGAACATTTTTTAAGGATAAAATCAAATCAGGAGCAAACCGAACTGCAAACCTGACCTTCATCAAAATCAGAAACACAAACACAGGCGCACACGAACCCTGCCAAAGGCTTCTGATGCTGACTTACAACCAGCTGCAATGCAGGATCCCGACACAGACGCACGTTTTTAGTATAACTGAAATAAACAGGATGGATCACATCTATTTGTTACCCGCTGATTATCCCTCTGCACACTTACACGTACTTTACCTTTCCAATAAATGCATTTCAAAGATTACAACACACGTGCACCGTGTCATGTGCTACTGGGGCTCTGCCACTAATTAATAATTTGTCTTTACTGGGCAGATGCAACCTCTCGAGCTGCTACAAGCGGGTCTGGCAGTCATCTGTCATTTGCTCTTCCTGTGTGCTCCTTCAGTCTGTCTGACATCTCTAAGCAAACACGGCCAATACACAACCAGAGCCTGGAGCTTCTGGGCAGCCAGTGAGAGCAACCCTCTTCTAATGTTTGTGTGACAAAAAAGGCAAGGCAAATCCTCGCAATGGAATCAGATAATCACCAACTTGTGAAGAGCCTGCCCCAATCCACATCCACCCCCTGCCTCCCCCCACACACACTCCCTTTCTCATACAGCCCCTGGATTAACTGTCTGTTTGGCTAATAATTTTAATCTGCTGGAGTGGACCTAGAATGGGTTACAGGGGTCCGAATAAACATCTAATCCCCTAGCGTCCCCTCCTCCCTCGAGGCCCTGCACTCCTTCTCCATGGACCCCCCACCCACTGCCTTGCTTGTTATAGACTCAAGGTGAACATGCTGCTTGGTTTTAGACCCTTTTGCTGGATAAAAAAGGTTCTGCAGCCATCCAGACAGAAGTTAAGCCCATCGTGTGACAAACTGCTGCCAGACTGGGCCCAGGCTGACATTGTCCAGTGGAATGTACACATCAGAGTGTGTGTGTGTGTGTGTGTGTGTGTGTGTGTGTGTGTGTGTGTGTGTGTGTGCAGACAAGGGTGCTAAGGAGGAGAGGGCACTTCAGGTTCACAGGGTCAAGTAATGTCTGTCTGAGGCACATATGTAGCTGCATAGGACACACGGTGGGAGGACAGTATTCCAATTTAAGAGAAATTAGTGTCCAGATAAAGACAGCAACGGTCATTTATTCAACTTAACCAAAAAAGCTCTTCAGCACTTCAAATACAACAAGCTTGCTACAAATAAAACCCTTCTTCTCCACAGTGTTCTTCTTTTCAAAATCAAGTAAAAGCAAAAATATAAGCACATAAAACAAAGATCACGTGATTGTCTTGTCACAGCAAGAAACGGATTTTAAAGAAATCCTCCTTCTGGCCACATCAAACATAACTGCGGTGAAATTACACCTCCAATACGGATGGCCCTCAAGTCTTAATTGTTGCTGTTTGAAGTATGGCCACTTAGATATCCTGTTTAGGATGGGGCTGTATTGTCGCACCTTTGTTCTGATAAGGGTCCCTGCCCCCATCGACAAAGTGCGAAAGACGGGGAGGACCCGCAACAATATAAGGGACCAGAGGAGTGTCAGAGGGACACACTCTGTCTCTCCTGCGCTACTGTGCTGCCGTCTGTCACACTGAAGTTTCCTTCTCTCTCTCTTTCGTCATGGATTTCATTCGGGCTTGTGTCTTTTTCGCCGCTCTCTTCGGTCTCGTTAAGGCTTTTACGCATCAGGATATGAAGGACGCACTGCTACAGAAGCTTGGGATGGATGAAGTTCCTAGAATCCATAAAAGGGATGTGGAAAATCTGGTGATTCCGGCGCATATAAGAAATAAGTACACGAGCATGCTGAAGATGCACCACAGCAGGAGGCGCAGATCTTTGCCTAGTCTTGCGGGCATCCTGAAAGGAATCCCCGGCAATGCAGGTAGGCACTTTTTAAATGTTTAACAAATGGAGCATGCAGATTCAAAAAAAGAAAAGAAAACGATTTTGCTGTAGAGTATTTTACGTGCATAATAGCTGTAACACCCGGTGCACTTTTACGCACCAGTGTATATTCATGAAAAAAGTCATTTTAACCTTCGCAAGAGGCGAAATTGACTAAAAAGCTGGAAATGGTTTGTGTTTTAGATATTTCCGGGGAGTACGTCTACTCTGACACCAGTCGGCAACGCGTGATGTTCGACATGGAGGCGAGGATCCCGGATAATAGTGAGGTGACCATGGCCGAGCTGAAGCTCTACCAGCGGGCTTCCCACCACAAACGATTCACGGTGGAGAGGAAGAGCCACCGGCCCGTCAGCAACGCCAGGGTCAGCATCTACTGGGTGGAGGTGCTGCCCAACGGATCCAACCGGACGTCGCTGGTAGATTCGCGGTAAGGGATCCGTTAAATTAGCCCCCCCCAATCAACTTGCTATCTTAATTAAAAGACAGCGGTATTCTTCTCCGCTAGTTATCAGTTGGAGCTCACTTTAATGAATTGCCCCCATCGCGTTTACAGGTTGATCCCCATTCACGAGACAGGCTGGAAGAGCTTTGATGTCACCCAGGCGGTGCACTATTGGTCCAAGACACAGCAGAAGACACCTATGCACCTGGAGGTGTGGATCGAGGGCGAGAGACCTGGCAGTTATGCGGCAGAGATGGCCAAGAGTGTCCGCTTTACCACCCAGGAGCAGACGGACAACACCTTGGGAAAGCCCGAGCTCGTCCTCTACACACTCAACCTCGAAGAGTACGGGTAAGGGCGCGAAATACAGGATATTGTGTCAGTGTGACAATTAACCCTGTGCTGTTTTTACCTGTCAGCATTTGCATTCGTTAATAGAAGTGTTGCGTGGTGGCAAAGGGGCGGAGGTTTACAGATTCTCGTGCTTCAGAGAAATCTAGCAGCAAATTACAGACTGGCACTGAAGAGCACCATATGCTCTCTATCACGAATGATCCAAAGTCATTTGAAGTAACAGAACTGAAAACACAAATCAGTCTATAAATTGACCACTGCATAGCAAGCAGGGGTGTAGCTAAGAAATTTGGGGCCTTTGACAGCTTTTGGAGCACCTGATCCCCCCCCAGCAACGCAAATCAATTAAATCGCATTACTGCTAATGCTAGCAGCTGTCAGCTAACTTTCCTTGTTCTTCGTCCTCAGCTCTCGCGGTGACTGCGACAACCAAAACAAAGACACCTGCTGCAGAGAGGAGTACTTCATCAACTTCCGCGCACTGACATGGACACAGTACTGGATCATTGAGCCGGCTGGGTACCAGGCTTTCAGGTGCACCGGTGGCTGCAAGCAGCCCAAGCGCAACTTCGGGTACGGCGAGCGGCGGTGCACGGTGTCCGAGAGTGCGCCTTTACCCATCATGTACCTGGTGAAGAAAGGGGACTACACCGAGATAGAGGTGGCTGAATTTCCCAATATGATCGTAGAAAGGTGCGCGTGCACTTTGGACAACATCTCGATAGTATGAAGTCACGGGAAAGGCTCGTAAGAATCCAGACTGGGGGCGGGGATGTGTTCTGAGTACACGCGTGGTGTTGTTTTCAATGAAGTGTTGATATATTTAATGCACACCTAATACTTTATATTTAAAAGGACCTTTACCCGGAGTTTCAGTACTCCTGCCTAAACTCCATCTACAAGCACTTTGATATATTTTGTACATTTTGATAGTTTTTTCCTTTTTTATACTTGAATTTGTGTGAGCTGCGTTGAGTCATTCAAATTCTGTTTGATGTGTTATATTTTCCACCTGTAAATAATATGAATGAGTTTATGTTTAGAAAATTAAAATATTTTGTCTCACTTAAAGCTCCTGGTCGCTCCTCCTCCCTGCTGTCGGGCACGTCTCTCTGGCTCCATTCACATTCATGATCACATTCAAATGTAGTTACATACAGCTGCCTGTGTCTTTCGCCTTGTTGTTTGCACTTATAGGAAGTTGTAATGCGGAGCAAATAATTTGGCTAATGACTTATAACACCTGTTACACTGAGGCCACGCTGTCATGTAGGTCAAACGAGCTTTATTTGCAGTGGGAAGGAGCTACGTGGGTGCTTACAGAGAAACATGAAGTCTATTCACATGAAGCTCGTGCGTTTACACCAGGCTTAGAGGGCCAAACATTACTAATCAGAGCCAATAGCTAATGCACTGTTTGCTGCCTGACTGGGAGGTCTTGTCATTCGCTAATATGCTGCTGATGTGGGTAAACATGCTGCAAAGACAAGCAGCTGGCTGTCTGAGTGAATATCTATCACGCACCTCAGCAGGAAAAGAAAAGGAAACACGGGTGGTACAGGAAAGACCACACATGCTTCACATGTGCATATAAACATGTTTAATGCCCCAGTAAGTTTAATAGTACTTATGCAGTATCGGCCTCACCTCTGAGAAGCTTCTGTTGTTCATTCAGTCTTTTTCTTGGCCGGATTACTCGGTCAGCAGTTATCGGGACCTTTGGTGGTGCTTTATGATGTGGTCCTTCACCAATGGTGCCATTCTGCTGGAATTAAATGTCGCTTTAAATGATGACATAACCACATTTACTTAAAAGTCCTTCCCAGTAGATACGGGGGTAACAATTCAGCCTTTTACAGAAAAAAAAAGATTCTGCAAGTAATTTTATTTAGTGAAGTTTACAGGAAAGGAGACACGATCACACTGTCAGTCATTTTAAGTGATTGTGAGCAGTGGTGGCTCAACCTTGCCTTTCACATTCACATACCTGTGGATGGTGCATGTTTTCCTTTCATGCCATTAGCGCTGTGCGAAAAGTCAAAATCGGCCACACAACAATATATTACAGTGAAAGAAGAAAAAGTGGAAGAAACTGTCTTGTTCTTAAGACAACATCAGGATGAAGTCAGACCCATGATGGATGCAGCGTCTCACATGCTGGTGAGTCTGGGGGAGATGGTTTTCTTGCTGGAGGTTTGCAGTTTCTGACTGCTCGTGTTTTGCAGCTCGGGACAGATGTTGCCTACTTGTAATCACTAAGAAGCCGGGAAGACTTTGTCAGCACAAAGGTACATCCTACACTAAAACAGGAGCTTTTGGCCACTTTACGATTGGTGTAACCCGGGGGTGGGGAACTCCAGGCCTCGAGGGTCCCGGTGTCCCGCAGGTTTTAGATGTGTCAGCTGATTTAAATGGCTAAATGAGCTCCTCAACATGTCTTGAAGTTCTCCAGAGACCTGATAATGACCTAATCATTTGATTCAAGTATATTTAAACAAATATAAGACTCACGTGTGACAGCATGTCTGTTTCGTCTGTTTAGCCTGAGCTAAATGGTAAGATCTGCAACTGAGCCTCAGGACGAGCTGCAACGCTGGAGCAACACAACACACAACACTCCTTGATGTCTGCACTGCAAGGTACAAGCACCACGTGATGTCACGGAGGTGGTATCTGTACCTGTTCTGGCAAAGCATCGTGCTCGGTGTTGTTAATGCACATGCTGATCTTACATGATTTTCATTTCTCTTGTTTTAAAACAATATTTTCATTTTTCCCATTTATATGAATCTGATGTTCAGATTTATGCACTAAGTTGTTGAAAGTACTTCCGATATGAAGCAGGATTTTTTTTACATTTTCAGCATGCATATTTGTTCAATGCAAAAAACAAACAAACAGTTTTGTTGTTAAATAAAACCAGCAAAAGTTATGATCATCATACATGTTATGGAAATGCAAATGAAAAGTAAATTCTGTGTCAATAAGCAAAAAACTGTCTAGAAAATTCATTTCCAAATAAGGAATACGTTTACTGTGTATGCCCGATGTGGCATACGCTCCAGCGTTTTAGAACAGCCCGATTTGTCCAGTAATTTATTGCAGTTGAAGTCATTCGGTCCAGTGAACAGCTTGAACTGGTACAAAGGTAAGTGGTGAAACACCACAGGTTTAAATCAAATGATCCCAAAACTGAAACACAATGTCCGTTTCAGAACGATACAAAAAGACCTTTTTCAGGGAACAACATGGGTTGACTGTTTAAAGCTGCAGTAAAGGAGGTTGATCAGGCCTTGAAAGCTGCTGCTCCAACTTTCCTGGATCACTTCAGCCCCTCTGTCTGTAGTGTTGGAGCACACTGTGGTACCAGACCCTGGACAGCATCAGCTGAGCAGTATTGTACTGCAGAAAGTGTTGGCACAGAAATGGTGAGAAAAAGGGAATTAACCGTGGAAGAGACACAGACCGTCACAGAAAAGTAGGAACGTCACAGTGTGAGTGAGTCCAGTTTCCTTCAGCATCAAAGTCACTCAGAAACAAAGTGTGACAGGAAGATGTCTGCAGAGCCAAAGACACGCCTGAGTCAGAGGACAGCAGCCGGTGTGATGGGCGGCTCACTGCATCCTTGAGCAGAACCGTTTTTATCATTTAAGGAAGTGAGCAAGTTTTTCACTTTGAGAATCCTGCTTTGCTAAAGCTCTCATTACAAACACCTACAAGCTGAACAAAACTGTTTTTAAGCTCACATGGTCTGCACACCCAGTCAAGTCATTTCTGCAGTCTCGGCTGACTGTTCTGTCTACCAGTAGCTGGTGTTTTGCGCCTCTGGTATTCTTGCCAATTCCTTTCTGTGTCCCGCTCATGTATTGACCCATGTGCCTGTTCATCTTAGCCGATATGATGCCTGACAGGAGCTTCCATGTAGTACTGAGGCAGGTTATTGGTCGGTAGTTGGAGGGGACCGGTCCCTTCTTGGGGTCCTTGGGGATCAGGACCGTCCGCCTTCGGTTAGCCATTCCGGGTGTCTCTCGTTAACTAGCAGCTGGTTCATTTGTGCTGCCAGACGCTCGTGGAGTGCAGTCAGCTTCTTTAGCCAGTAGGCGTGAACCATGTCGGGCCCTGGTGCTGTCCAACTCTTCATACTGGAGACCCTTTCTTGGATATCTGCCACTGTGATGGTTACTGGACCCTGTTCAGGGAGGTCGCTGTGGTCTGCCCTCAGATCCACTAGCCACTGAGCATTGCCGTTATGGGTTGCGTCCTTCTCCCATATGCTCTTCCAGTATTGCTCCGTCTCCAGCCTTGGTGGTGCTGTTCTCTTATTGTTCCCTTGCCACTGAGAGTACACCTTTGCTGGTTCTGTGGAGAACAGCTGGTTTATTCTCCTGCCTTTATCTCTCTGGTGTACCTCCTCAAGCGGCTGGCTAAGGCTGTGAGTCGTTGCAGAGCCTTCATCAGGAACTCAATGGGGATGTGGCGTACAACACTGGGCCACATTCAAGCCCATAGCACAAGTCACCATCAAGTGCGGGATCTACCGAGGAGATGCTCTGTGCCCACTGCTGTTCTGCATAGGCCTGAACCCCTCAGTGAGATCATTAACAAGACCGACTACGGAAGGAGCAGCTTGTCAGCCACCTCCTGTACATGGATGACATCAAGCTGTATGCCAAGAGAACGAGACATCGATTCACTGATCCACACCACCAGGATATACAGCATGACATGGATGTTGTTCGGACTGGAGAAGTGTAGTCGGATGGTAACAAAGAGGAACGTATACCACCTGTTATACGTCTAGCTCGCTATGAGGGTTCAGGTCGGAACGTCGGGCTGAGTGAGTCAACCGCTGACTTGCGTTGATTACGAAGATCCTTCGGCACTAGTTCTTATGCCGACACCAGTCCCAACCACTTCGCAGGCAGGCAATGGTATATCGCCAACGCCTTTAGGACCGCGTGTACTTTTCTAAGGGTATCCGCTGGAGCTAAGATGCAGTCGAGAAGTAACATGAGGCACGAGGACAATAGGAGGATGACTCAGCTGCTGAGCAGAGAGACAACTAGGGAAGGAGTTTCAGCCGCGAGTCGCCACGAAACACACTGAGGCCCTCGCTACCGCATCCATAGTGATTAAGGAAGACGCGTAACACGCGAGCTGGACACTTAAGGTGAGTGTCATGTCACCTCCTTATCAGTGCCCAAGGATGAGGACAATCACGATACATTACTATCTTTCATGAATAACAATTCAGTAAGCATGCTCATATCCGCACTCCTTGACTTCCTCATCCTGTGGGACTTCCAGATACAGACGGACAAAATGGTGGTGGCTAACCAACCGGACATAGTGGTGGTAGACAAACAGAAGAAGACGGCCGTAGTGATCGATGTAGCGGTTCCGAATGACAGCAATATCAGGAAGAAGGAACACGAGAAGCTGGAGAAATACCAAGGGCTCAGAGAAGAGCTCGAGAGGATGTGGAGGGTGAAGTAAGTCAGGTTTATTTATTAAGTGCTTTTCGTAGACAGGCAGTCACAAAGCGCTGCACACAAAGGTTAAAAGAAAGAAAACATTAAGTAATAAAATAGACAATATAAAGTGTTGATTAACAGAAGGCCTGTTTAAACAAAGTTTCCAGAGTCAACCAAACGTGAACCACAGCCTTGGTGCCACAGACTGAAAGGCTCCGCCCCCTTTCGTCTTCAGTCGTGTACGGGGAAAAACCAACAAACTCTGAGCGGAGACAACGAGCAGCAGTGAATTTTAAAAGAAGCTTGGATAAACAATCTGGGGCCATTTAGTGCTCTGTATGTTAGAACAAGAAATTCTAAAATCTGTTGGGAGCTCGCTTGCTAGAACGTGTTAGTAGCCTGGCCGCTGCATTTTGTACAGCTTGGAGGCGAGAAAGACATGATTTGTCCAAGCTGGTAAACAAGGCATTACAATAATCTGAGGTACGGTGGTCCCAGTGGCTCCAGCAGATCCCGGGAACATCGGAGATCTCTGTGCAGAAGAGCACAGTCCTGGGAACAGCTGGGATGCTGCAGGACCCTCAGGCCTCTGGCAGAGGACCCGAGCTTGAAGGAGAGACCGGCCGCGGGCGCGAGAGGGATTTTCTTTCTTTTATCTCTAAAGAAAAGCAGGGAAACATTTTACAGGAACTGTAACAAAACACACGGTCACTGCATACCAGCTTCTTTAACTTTAATAGAGACAAAAAAAAAATACAATCCCAATTTTTCAAACACAAATATTAAAAACTGTCAGATAGAAAAGACAACAAATCTGAAAAAGCTCAGAGCTTTTGCACTGTTGGTTTAATAAAAGACCTGATATACAACCTGCAACACAAAGCGATAAAAATATAGTGTCTGTTGTATTATAGATTATACTGTAAACCCAAAGCTTGCATTCTGCTCGATTTTATGTATCCAGTATAATAAAAGGTCAAACTCTCCAGACATTTAAATAGTTCATCACACAGCAGTACGCGGCAAACTAATACTTTCTTTATCACAACACATTTATTAATTCATGAACATTCGTGCATGGCTGGATTAGTGATGCGTTTAGTATTTACATGTTTATTAAATAAGACGGGCAAACGAAAACAAATCTAAAGAAACTGTTGATTGATCAGATCTACTGTAACGTTAAAAAGTCAATCTAGTGTCAAACATGATCCGGGTACCAGGTCGACGTGGAGACAGTATATGTGGAGCTGCCGTTATTGCTGGGCCACACAGTCACCAACACCAGAGCATTAAAAAACCAAAACGGCGCCGTCAGAGTTGAAAGGTCGGTTCGGGCGGTCGGCCATCAAACTGTGCAGCCCTTTCTAGGTTTGCTGGTGAAAATGAGCAATCCGGCCTCCTTTTAAAAACCACTTTCTGTGCTAAACTGGCACCATCAAAACTGAGCGAGGTTTACACGAATCACCAGTACGAGGAAGAAAAGGGAAGTCGTTACCGTGGAGACGTTTATGACTGGTCAGTGCTCGGCGTTTCTCAGAAGTCTACTGCACTAAAAGGAACCGTTAATCAAGACAATCTAGGAAACGATCTCCTGAGAATGAAGCGACGTCAGTGCTCTAACTTTAATGTTTAAAAAAAAAGACCTTAAAAAGCATGATGTATGACCAACATGGCTTCCTTCTATCCTTAAAGATGGCTTGGCCAAAACACGTTTTCAAATTAAAAGTACTGAACAGCTGAAGGACCGGAAACATATCAAAGACAAGACACTTGAGGTTATTTATTAACTAATGAGGTGTTTAGCAGGGCTGATAGCAAACCAGGCCACGGCCCGTTCAAAGGTCATTTACACACTTTGAACCAAGTCAAAAATCACAAGCCGAGAAGAATGTAAAAAAGCCAACGATGTGTTTATTGTAGCTCTATGGAGTTTATGTTACAGGATTGATCGTGGGAACAAAAAGAAAAGCTGTAATTTCACTGCTTCAGTCTGGCTGTTTGACAGTGACTCTACAGACAGGTACAGGCCAACCACCAACGCTTCCTGTAAAGGAGCCAAAGATCCAATCAAATCATCACGTTCCTTAAACCTTTATGCAAACTACGCATTAAAAAAAATATTTACAATTTGTAATACAAAAAGAAAAACAAAAAAAAAAAACCACAGCACAGATAAAATGCACAACCCTGAAAAAAGAAAATCTCTTCAAAGCCTGCTGGGCCGACTAATCGTTTCTGGTTCCTGAAATTACAAACATGTTTTTAAAAGCATTTAAAAAGGTGGAGGAGGGTAAAATATACAACAACAACAAAAGATGGCTGAATGAGGATGAACCCACACTGTGTACATCTGTGTGACGATACAGAGCTTCAGTTACAGTCGTGCTGCCTGCTCTCCTCCGATGGAATGTCGTCGCTCCGTTTAGCTTTAGTCTCGTTATCAGTTGTGAGTTTTACGATCATTAGTAAAAGTGGGTTCTAAAGGAAAGTAAGCAAACGTGGGAGTGGATGATGTTCCGTGGCTAGCGGTGGATCCCAGTGTCGCCCACCAGTCCATTAGAACAAATGTCTCAGTAATATCCAGGCTGGTACTGCTGGCTCCACGGCTTCTGGTTCCAGAACTGCACAGAACAGAACATTAACACTTTGATCCCCTGATTTATGTGTAACAACTACAAACGGCAGATGCACAAACACTGACCCCTTGCTGCCAGCTCTGGTTGAAGGCCTGGGCTTTATCCATGCCATTCCTGTTGCCGCCATAGTTGCTGTTCTTGTTGCCAAAGTTGCCGCGGCCCCCCCCTCTCTGCTGAAACTGTGCAGGACAAAAACAAAAAAGTTGATTATGCATCAACGGACGTCAGAGGAGCAATAATTTGATCAGGAGTCATTTTGAAACCAACCTGATGGGGGTGACCCCTGTTTCCACCACGACCCATGTTAGCTCCGCCTCCTCTGCTCATGTTCCCTCTGTTCACTGGACCGCCTCTGCTCATGGGTCCTCCTCTGTGTCCCATGTTGCCCCTCATCGGGCCGCCCCTGGGGGATCCACCCAGGCTAGGAATGGGGCCGCCACCACGGTTAAAGTTTCCACGATTGGGGAATCCTCCTCTGAAGGCTGGGGGCGGCAGAAAGCCGCGAGGAGGACGGTTGAACCCCCCGCGAGGCCCGGGAGCTGCAGACAGACCAGGGTAAAGGTAAGCTTGAGCATCAACTGTGCCGTTAAGGAGCATTCATTTCCCACCCATCAATCCCACCTCCTCTGAAGTTGCCTCTGTTCTGGAAGCCTCCACGGCTGCCACCTCTCTGCCCAGGTCCGCCACCACGGGCAAACTGGTTTTTGCCTCCGCGTCCAGCACCGCGCTGTCCACCGCGCTGTTTAGGCGTCGTGCTCCCCTGGTTGGGCTTTTTCTCGGCAGGCAGAGCCGTCTTGCTTTCCTCTTTGTACTGCTCCAGGAGCTTGGCAGCATCATCTTTCTGCAGCTCGGCGTAGATGACCTCATTGAAGCTCTCGCCCTCCTCGGGCAGAGAGAAGAAGCCTGTAATGGAACGGAAACGATCACGGATTCAATAAGAGAAACAGCACCCAGAAATAGCTTCTGTCCAAGTGTGTGATGGACTGTAACAGGGTAAAGACAACGGTAATGCTTTTACCTTTCATTTTGAGTAAAGCATGCTCAGGCACTTCCTTGCCATCAGTCTCAACTTTCTTCTGGACTCTCTGCTTGTAGTCTTCATCAGACGGGCAGACGACTACAGCCTTGCGTTGGAAGCCTGCGAACAAACACATCTTCCTCTTCTGGCCCGGAGCAGACAGGTTGGTCTGCAAAGACAAAGAGGCTCATGTGATCAATCTATCATCAAGGACATGGTTGTGACCACACTCAGCAAGAGCCACTTACATGGTCCAGGATGTAGTTCCTCTTCTTGCGAGCAGCAATCTCAATGAATTTTCCCAAGAAGAGCGGTGCACGCTGGGAAATGGCGGTCAACTTTGTGATGTCCTTGGACTGACGCTTCATGCTGCCGATCTGCACGAAAGAAGAAAAGAGCATTTTTCTACCAACAGGGAGAAGCAGCAACTATTTCTGGGACGCTGTAACGTTGGTCTGAGTACTGACCATCATCTTTTCCACAATTGTGTCACTGCCCAGGATGTAGTACTTCCCAGGGTTCTCTTGGATATGCTTATTCACCCACGTGGTCTTCCCTGAGCCCGGCAGACCAACCATGACTATGATCTGGACAACGAGAGAAAATTGAGATCACTATATGGAGAACTTCGATGCCGCAGCAGTGCACTTTTGCATTCATGAATGAAAAACGCTCCTAAACTCTTTTACTCACCTCACAGTCAGCCTTGGTCTGCGGCCCTTTGAGTGCACGGACTCGATCACTGACAGGAATCTGCTGCAGGAAGGTGTAGCCCTGCGGCTGGGGGAAATATGGCGTCTCCAGCTGGCCAAAGTTGAACTCCACAGCGCAGTTGCGGCAGATGACGTGGGGGAAAAGGGCCCGGCCGTTCAGGGAGTCCTTGCCGACTTGGAAAGCGACAGCTGGCTCGCCTCCGTTCTTGGAGTAGGACAGCACCACCTCCTCACCTTCAAAGTCCTGCATGAATAGAGCAACACTCCAGCTTTAGTGTGTAACAAAGACATTTGCCTCAGCAGAAAGGGAAAGACTCATGATTCTGTTTAATGCTCTTTGCCTCTTCCATACATTACTATTCTTCCATCTGCACACAAAGGGGAAAATTAAAAACAAACAATCTCATATCTTACAATAAGACAGCAGATGACATCATTCTCCTCGTAGGTCTCTCCAAACTCCTCGGTCACACAGTTGGTGGTTTTCTTGGCTTTTCCGGAGTAGGCATAGGAATGCTCTTCCTCACCTAACACATGACAAACACTTCTGGATTAAGACAGAGTGGAGGTGGTGTGTGAATCATTGGGCTGGCACTAGGCCACGCAGCGCTGCTGTGACGCAGCCAGAGCTGAAGCCATTTTGTACAAAGGTGTCATGAAGCCCACTGGCCACCAGAGGGACCCCTAGAGACACGACCTTCCTGTAAATGGATACACCCAGTACAGTTCGGTTTGTGTTTCAATACAAAGTTCACCATCTGATGGGCTGAACTGATGTAAATGTTTAACCCAGCGGTATTCAGCCTGTATGAGTCACAGCAAATAGCTGCTGCCCTAAGATGCTGGCAGCCTTTTAAATATACAGAGGCCAAAACATTACAGCACATCAGTACATCCAGTGATCCTGGGAATGCATTGTGCCATGAGTAAAATGGAAAGTTACAGCGGGCTCCGCCAACACTGAGTCAGTGTGGCAAACATTGCACTGACCCAGCAGCAGTGTGCCCGTTTCCAGGGACCATCCGACTTGGACGTCATGAATCTCCATGTTCTTGCTGGAAATATGCTTCACTGGAATCTTCTCAGTGATCTGCACACACAGAAAAGCATTACCACACGTTTCCACTGACCTCACTGAGCCATTCAGAGATTTGTGCAAGATGTGAGCATCGTTACTGTACCTTCATCTCAAAGCAGGCTTTGCCTTTGTTCACACCGTATGTAGCCTTTCCCCCGGACCACAGGTAAGCAAAGCTCTCCATGGTGAGAGACGAGGCGCTGTAGCGGTCCCGCGACACCTTAAAGTGCAGGTCAGAGTTGTCTGAACGAGCAGAAAAAGTACAAATTGAGATATGACTCTTGGACAAGACGGTACACATTTATACATCCTGAGGATGGAGGGACTGGTGAGCTAGATCACCTCTGCTGCCTTCATTAGTAGGGAGCAGAAAAACTAGTCAGGTAAAGTAACACTCGTTTTACTAACCACACTGCTGTTGGTTAACTCAACATCTGGGGAGGAAAAACCCAAAACGTTTTGATGACTACACCAGCACTGACGTACAGGTCGTGCTTCAGGACTGCGAATACTACAACCACCACGGAGAAGACAACTGGCCCATTTATAAGACTTTAGGAAATGAACACCGGCATATGGGCCGTGCCAGCGTTACCTGGCAACGCCACAACTCAGAGCAACGCGTAAGAAAGCTGAGACGGCTTGTGTCTGCCATGTTATGCACGATTCAGTTATGCTGAAAATGTGACATTGAAGTTAATCAAATATAACATGTGTACATTTGTCCATTAGAACACGCTCAATTCTGAAGCCGTTTTCCAGGAATGTTTCTAAGGAGTCGTTTACAGAAGGAAGCTGACAAGTCTAAAAACATCCTGTACAAAAGTAGCAAACATACAGCTATCCAGGCAGACTTTTGTGTCATCATTGTCTTCGTCTTCTTCCTCCAACGGGGGAACAGGTGACTTGGACGAGGCACTGAAAACAGATACCAAGAGTCAGTATAAGAAGGTTTGCGTCACTTTAACTGCATGGAAAATATAGATGCCTTGGGTACCACTTGGTGAAGAATATTTTAGGTAGACAGGAGAAGAAACAGAGTGAGGGGAAAGCAAATAACTGAGCGAGCCTCCAGACTTTCTGGATGTTGGCTGTATTGTAGGCCTCAGCAGACACTTACCTTGCAGAATCCAGCGAAATCTAAAATGTGAAAGATACACAGAGAGAAGCACGTCCACCTGTTCTAGTATGCAAGGCTATGTGAGAGTCACAGTGATAAACTACAAGCAGACCTCTCCACTGTCAGATAAGTGCGTGTTTGTGCCTCCAGAACTGATATGGGGCAAGTTATATTTAACCTCCCCGTGTTGACTTCTGGATGAAAAGGTCACCACTAACTTTTGACTGTGTTGCTAAGCAGAATACATTGAAAGCATGTTTTAAGAGAAACCAGTGTAGTCAAAACTACAGCAACTTACCAACTCTGTAGTTCAGGAATCTCTAAATATTAAGGATGATGCTTTAGCATCACTTCACCTGACATCATCCAACTATGGTGCAACTCTTAATCATTTAGGAGAAGGAAACCACTGCGGGGCTCATCACTCCTTTCTTATCTACAGCTCGATGTGTCACAACTGTCCCCAAAGAGCCCAGAATGCCATACAAACAGCTGCCGTGGGGAGATTTACGGTGCTGGTGGACAACACAGTGCCTGAGGTGGAACTTGTAGTCGTCTACATAGAGCTAAGCTCTGAAGGTTTAACTGGGGGTGAAAAGCGATGGAGCAGCAATACTTCGGTGTGCTAACAGCTCTGCCGCCCTGGCCTAAACATTCATGACGAGGGTTCTCCCAAAATAATAATTTTAAAAAAGTTATTCCATTATATGCCTGTTGATCCTCAGTGCATCGACATCGCAATGAAAACAAAACACTGACCAAGATACACACACACACCCCATGCATGATGTCACCTAGCAGGGGTAGAAAGAACTTTGCAAATGCACACACACCCACACCATGAAAACAGACACACACACAGGACATGATACATGAGACAGAAATAGCATTTCGACATCATACAACCAGTGAAATAAAAAACAAAACGAAAAAAAAAGAAAAAAAAGAAAAGACCATTGCGAGGCGTAACGATGGACGGTCAATAGCGAGCTTCTCCGTGGACGTTCCAAACAGACGTTGGAGGCTTTCTTTCTTTTTCTTTTTTGCTACCCTGCGGCAGTGGACCCCTTCTTCCACAAATCCGAGCTAGCTTCTCCCCACCCATCCACCCACTGAAAATTGCACATCTGCTACGTTGCTCTGGGTTCCCCTTTGAGCAGCCTTGTTTCACCTTGGGGACACAACAGGCTTTCCAAAACAGTACTTGGCATAAGGAACAGGTGTGAGAATTCATAGAGACTTGATAGATGCACTTCTGCTACAGAATGCAGTCGATTAAAGAAACAGTGTGAGTGGGCACTGTAAAAAGGTAAATGGTAAGGTTCTTTAAGTAGTCAGGGATGACCCTCAAAGCATGTGTGTGAAAATAATGTTACAAGTAGTATAATACTTGAAAAAAATGAGGGTTTTCCTCTTGCTAGTTATGTGCATTGGCACTTAAAGCCAATACAATTCAACAAAGCTATAGATGGCGCTTCAGGGATGCTGAAGGCCATTTTCGCTCTGTCCCATCCTTACCAGCTGTATTTGTTCTCTTCAATAAATTCAAAGTAGCCCCTTCCATGTTCCTCCCGGCGTCTCTTAACACCCTTCTTATTCTTCTGATCAGCATTCGTGTCTTTGTCCGCATCCCCTTTGAAAATAGAACAAAGATATAGAATGAGGTGCTCCTTTTTCTGGGAGAGAGAGGTCGGACTGGCAGTGGGGTTCTGGCCCACAAAGCCCGTTCATTAGTTACATTGTGTCGACCATTATCATTTGTATTAAGGTTACTTGGAGGCAACACCTCATCGTTACACTTAAAACAAGACAATCATACTGTGGAAACTGTAACAGCTTTGAAAGACCAGGTAGTAATTACAATATAAGCTGGCCCGTATAAACATTGTGAATGGGGCTGGATAAACAAGTCTCTAATAAGTAAAGTGTTACTATCCTGCAGTAAAGGGCTTAAAAGATACTGCTTTTGATACAAATCTATGTCATTAAAAGGAGGGCAAATCTACTGCTGCCAGGGACAAATGCATCATGCAGGGAAACGGGAAAGGCTACTTAGACCTTGATTTACACCCCCCTCCCCGAGACATTGCACTGAATTGCCTAGATTCATAATTTCTATGACCATCCAACACTATCTATAAAAACCACGGAAAAAAAAACTACCCACGTCCTACCTAAACAAGCAGTGCGGCGCCCTTCTTTTTCTCAGCACATCTTGGGATTAGCTAATTCAGATGTTCCCGGCAACCTTTAAAGGCAAACGCCACGACCCTAAAACACGATGTCAGTACAATTAAGGCGGAAAGGGTGGCAAGACAGCCCCCTGCAGTGGCCATTTCTAACATTGTGTTTTCACGTCGATCCCTTCTAAAATGGGATGTGAAAGCAAATGTTCTCCAACGCCCCCAGCTGGAACAACGGGAACCTCTGAATTAGCTAACCGGTTGAACAGCTAGTTGGCGCTGCACAACAGACACAAAGAAACTGACGCTAGCTGGCAAGCTAACACGCTAACCAAACCGAAACTTAAATCCAGACTAAGCTAAATTCGGTAGCAGATTTCTTAATAGAGCCGCTTTAGTAATTTTAGTCGACGTCTCTCAATGTGACGCTAAAGGTCTCTTTAGTAGGCTGGACTGTGGCTACTTAAGGTCACGACACGACTGCTAACCAAGCTGCAAACCGGTGCTAACGCTGGCTAGCTTAGTAGTGAGGTCACGCTATCTCTCTCTCTCTCTCAACATGGACGCTCTGCTGTGCGGTAGCGCATTCAAATTTAATAATTTCCTCACCGCTAGCGCTTTCTCAAAAAAACCCGACACATCCAACCAGCCGCATTTACATAAGCGATTCTGTCGACTCACCCTCGGCAGCCTGCTCTCCCGGCTCACCGTCTTCCGTATCTATTTTCTCCATGTCGTCCACGTCTCCCTTGAGCATGGGGTCCATCTCATCGTCCTCGTCTCCTTCCTCTTCTCCCTCGCCCATTTCTTCGTCCACGGCAACGCCATTGCCGTCGCCCCCACTCTCCGGCTCTTCTTCCTCGTTGGCCTCCATGCTTTCTTCAATGGCGCCTTCTCCCTCCCCCTCTCCTTCTTCCTCCTCTGCCATACCTTCTTGGTCGGCGGCCTGCTCGAAACCGTCATCCGCCTCAGCTGCCTGCTCCTGCGGAGAAGCGAGGGCCTCCTCGTCCAGCGCGGCCTGCAGGCGGTCCATCAGCTCGGCCTTCAGCCCCTTGTCCGAAAGATTACGCTTTTTCAGCTCGTCTTTGAGCTCGTTAACTTTAAGCTTTTTGACGTTAATTGTGCTCATGGTGAATGTTTGACGGCGAACGCGCTAAAATAAGACGGGAAATAAATAAATGGACGCCCTTTGTTAACGGATGTAGCTCAAAACTGCGCCAAACGGCACCCGCTGTACAACCAATCCTTTGCAGGCACAGAGCTGCGCGAGCCTGCTGTGTGGGGGAGGAGTCGTCTCCTACCGTAACTGCCCAGAGAGAGGCGCAGCTTAGTTATGTACCCTGTGGCCATCTGTCACTGCAGCTAAACGTTCCTTTCAGAAACCATTGTTGTGGAAAAGCGGGACAGATAGTACACGAAAAGATGGTTCCAGTAAAGAGCGCGAACGTTATTAATTAGTTTGTCATTATTTAACAAAACGCATTTTACAGAGGGCTGTTTAACTAGGTAGTGAGTTTAAGACAGGTCAGGACAGTAGAATAAAGACACACATGTTGCGTAATGTGCAACGCTAATAATCAATATCGGTAAGCTAGAAACAATGCAGTACAAAGATATCTCTCTTCTCGCCCCTTTTTCAATTTTATAAAATCCAAGAAGAGGCACAAGTGTGTTATCGTTTAACTACGCCGACACGTCTTTCTGAATACGCGTTATCGCTCTCCCGTGTAACGAAAACAGCTGTTTAAAAATTCATTTTTGTCATATCTGTCAATTGTAGAGTTTTCAGAGTTGATGTTGAAAATGTCCATGCACTTCTAAACAACACATAACTCCGTGGACTCTTCTGGAAAGCACTTTGGTGATTTGCCAACTCTTTGTTATACTCATTTAAAGCAGCGCACACCGATTTCACATAAAGAGCTTCGGTGGCCGCAAAGCTCAGCCTTGGTTACATCATCGGAGTTACCTTAGGTTTGAGATGTTTTTGCGATAGAAAGTCAAATCCAAACTTTTAAAATCTCTTTGTTTTGAGTCTAAAGACGTAAGATGACGTACCTCTTTGTTTTGATACCTGGCATTGTCAAACTGTGAAGGGCATTACAGTTAATATCACTAATAAATGGTAAGCTGATATTTTTCAAAATGAAAGAAAACTAAATCGTGCCTACGAGTGAAATAATAATTAGTTTAGAAGATTGTATCTGGATTAACCTAATGAGTTAAAATGAGACACGGAGAATAACCGCTGTCAAAATAAAACAGGAAACAACGAAGCAAGGAATCACAAACAGATAAGAAGACTGAACAATACACAGCAGGATACAGGGAAGACTCGATTAATCTAAACACGACTGAACACCAACAGAGACCAGATAACAAAACGTAACAAGACTAAACACGCCTCCAATACCAGAACTAAGAGCTCCAAATGCTGAATGCTTACAATACGTCCCACACAATGCCATATCTATCACAACACACATTTATATGTAAAATTAATGAAAAATAACAAAATTACTGCCAGCACAGGCATCCAGTATCCGTAGTTTCAGGTGCTGCAGATCTCGTATCTTCACACCATAGACAATTGCCTTCAG
>NW_024582383.1:571399-584833 GCF_018398535.1 Haplochromis burtoni | reverse complement strand
AAGACAATGGCCGACTTCTACATGGCCACCATGGTCACCACCCATCTTGAGGAGTTTGCCCCCTCACATATTACTAATGTGCCACAAACAGGACTTTAATATCACCAACCAGTCCCATGTTATTACGGGGTATCCATATAAAAGGCCCACCCTGTACCACTACTTAATCCTGTAAAGCCTAAGTAAGCTATGTAAACTATGAAATAATTGCCAGAAAATTATTTTTTAAAACTAAATTGTTTATTGAATCTGCTGTCAAATAAAAATTTTTTTTTATTTATATAGCGCCAAATCGCAACAACAGATACTTTATATTGTAAGGTAAAGACTGAGAATAACTGAGAGAAAACCCCAACAATCCCCTATGAGCAAGTATTTGGCGACAGTGAGAAGGAAAAATCCTCTTTTAACAGGAAGAAACCTCCGGCACAACCTGGCTCAGGGAGGGGCGCTGCTTTTAAATACTTTAGGAACCACAAATAAGTGTGAGAGCAAACTGTTCTTGGGTTGACAGGGTACTACAGGTCTTAAAAATTAGAAAAAAGATTTCAATGCACAGGTTTTATTTTTTTTTAAATGTATTTATGTATTTATTTATTTTTTGCCATTTATTGCTTAATATTGTTCAATTTATTTAAAAATTGGATTAACCTGTAACAACACTGATGACTTTAGTTTAGGCAGATGATCTGGTGACCCCTACAGCAAGCAGACAGAAGAAGAGGACAAACACACATTTTAAAGTTCACTAATAATAATAAATAAATAAATAATAAATCACACAAAACGTTGACTAATGAACTTTGTCCCAGTATTCCAAAAGCTGTTTTTCCATTGAAAGAATAAAATGAAAAGAAAAATAACGTTTCTGTTAGCTGCGCTTGTTACACATACATGACTTTTCTTTGCTTAAAGCACTTACAGTAAAATAGGTATTAAGTAAACACTAACTTATCATCTATTAATAAATTAATACATACATTTCTGAGACATGGATTTCAGTTATTTGGAAATATTGTAGCTACATTTGCAGTTTCTCGTTGATACCATTGCTGCTAAGGTGAAAACAAACATTGTAAGAATAATGTGGATAGATATTTCCGCACACGTCTATTCAGGCATGTTGTCGGACTGTTCCGTTGTAAGAAGGTGCAGTGACATTTGAGGGACAGCGACAGTATGTAGGACATGAATCACGTCAAGAAATACAAACACTCAGCCGCCTGCTCCTTTTTTAAGGTTTCTCCGAGCAGTTGCTCCGTGCTGCCTCCCTGAGGAGCTTATAATAAATAGCCAAGTGACTTCATGAAGTGTTCTCCCGTGCGCTCTCACTCATTCTCCACTGTGCCACTGCCATCACTCCACATCTTAGAGACTGTGCCCAGCATTTCAGCTTGTTGTAGTTTGTTTTTTTAGGCGTTCACGTCAGTGGATATTTTTGCACCAGGTCCAGGATTGGCAACAATAACAGAAAATGCCCCCAGCCTTTGTTCGGATATCTTTTTAAATATTTACAAGTTGTCATGTCATCTCTGACTGGAAGAGGAAGAGAGGGGTTTCCAGCCTCGATCAGAGGAGGTCTCTGGGTAAGTCAGATTTGTTCGTTTTGGGCAAAATTTGTTAGCATTTGTGGGGGTTTAGAGTTTCTTGAGAGTACTGTTGCACTAGAAAAAACAAAACACTTGGGTGTGGTTACAGTAGTCCAAGTCGATTGATATTTAATTTCCCCCTGCCAAAGCCCACATACATCCTTATTTATCATGATTTATTTCTCAGAGCGCAGAAGTGCAGCATCACTTTGAGACCGCAGGGAAGGACCGCCAGCCCAAGGAGCGCCCCTCTCCTGTGGGTGCCGGAGGGTCCAGGGGCGACCCATATCGGAATATGTGCCAGAGAGCAGACGATGTCCCGTCTTACAAGTCCCTCCCTGGATCTGTAGGAGACCGCATCCGGACAACCATGTCCTTTAGGACTATATGTAGAGGAGGCTCCATGTCGGCGAATCCCGGCTTTGGGAGGTCCGATCGGAAAGTTGCTCGTTGCGAGAAGTGCTCAGCGACCCTTGTTGCTCTGAAGAAACAAGCCCTTAGCCTGGCTGTTCACCATCACTTCTCCTGCAAGGTCAGTGACAATGATGCTGTGATGGGGATCAAGTGGCAGTCGTGACAGTGCAGCCGTGTGCTTTCGAAGCAGTCTATATAATTACAGTAAAAATTTCGTGTTTGGACTCAACAGACAACACGTAACTGAAATGAAACAGGAGCTGAAAGCATATGGATGCTTATCAGCAGGTGGTACTGGTGTATATTTGTTACATTAATTAAAAGAAATGCACATTCATATTTTTTGTGATGCAATTTAGTGACAAAAGTATTCACAAACTTGCTTTTTCCTCTCAAATAACCTCTTTGCGTATGAATATTGTGAATTGAAAGAATAAATATGCATGAAAAATGTTAAAAGCAGACATGAATGCTTCAGCGAGGGCCGATAAACTCTAATAAACCTGCTGTGAAAACATTTTATGACACTTGTGTCACACAGAAGCATAACTGGTAGTTCCTTTTGAGGCTATAGTGGTGATGCTTAACAAGTGTTCAAAGGCTCATGTGGGACCTTCAGTGCTTCCTTTTAGAAGCGTGCACGTTTGCACATTCATCACCACCAAAATCCATCATTCGCCAAAGTAAACCAGTGACATTCCTGCGCCAGTGGTTTTAAATGGCCATGAATATTTCATGGCGACATCCCTGTGTCATCTCCACAGTTCTCTCCATTGAGGGAAGGCTATTTATTTTTGTCCTCTTAAGTGGGATGGGGCGTGTCATGTTTTTGGAGACCACAGGGAGAGCAGGAGGAAGATGGGAGGCACTGTGCGGCCACAGACGTGGTCAGTAGAAATCTGATAAGCCAGATCTAGCTGCTCGCAGGTTCATTGATCCAAGCGTGATTTCTCAGTAGCATCATGGGTGTATAACGTCATCTGTTAAGATGGAGTTGCTGCTGTCTCTGCAGCACCTTATGCTCTATCTGTCATCAGTCTAACCTGAAATTCAGTCTGGCTTATTTTTGCCTCTTTGATACATCAGGATTATTATCCCTATATATTATTTATGAGGGAAGTTTATTTAGCACCAGCTGTTTCAGCACGTTTAGGCTTTGAGTGAAATTTTGCAACATTTAAGAGCTCCTGTTGAACTCCTGTGAGGGAACATCGGTCATTGTAGTGTGTAGGAGGGAAGGAGAAACAGTGCGTGCTGGATGCTGCTGTGTGTGTCTTTCTCAGGATGAAAAACAAGATGATGGTTTTTGATTCCTTCTTGTTAGCTGTGACAGCCGGTGCCAGACCTGAACCTCAGGTGTCAAAATCTCTGTTTTAAAGTAGCACGATTTTACTTGTTCTAACCTCCTGTTGTCAGATTGTTCCAAATTAAATTGGATTTTTTACATCCAATCCAGATAGCAGCTGTCTATTACAGTAACACAGTGATGACATGACATTCAGCAAAATGCTAATATTGGCTGAAAAAAGACACACAAACACTGACGTCTCGCTTTTCCTGTTTTGTTTCAGACAAAAAAAGCCCTTCTTCCAGGATGACATGCTAGTCTCCGAGAGTTTCCAGTGAACTGAGATTTATGACATGTTCCATCCACTCGTGAGATGCAGTAAACACAGTTTTTTCACTGGGCTGTTAAGGATCATAAAGACAGTGTTAATCAATACCTCCATGTAGAAAGCGGCTTCCCGTGACTCTGTTCTCGTATACTCAGTGATCATTCATACAGCCAGATATCAAACAGAGCAGATTAGACTGTTACTGTGTCCTAATGTGAAGATTGCGCTTGACTTATCTTATTTTGTCAGTCAATTACAGGCGAGTGTTGTGCAATAATACAAAGGTACTATAAACAGCAAAGGTATTTTCCTGTCTGTAACTCCTGTTGCCATGTTCTCTCACTTGTGCAGGACTTGCGTGACCTGTCGGCATTTCTTCATGAAAACCTCCGGGTCCATAGTCGGTCCACCACGGACTTCAGAGAAAGAGACCAGGGGGAGTGTGGAGCCTGCGGTGCAAACCTGTACCAGCTCAAGCAGGAGGCCATCCATGTGGCTCTGAGCCGGGGTCAGGCATTAGCCAAGCCTTCTTTTGAAGCCAGCCTCAGCACTGGCTCACTGTTTGGACAAATTGAAGCAAAGCGAGGAGACAGGGCTTCGAGGGAGGCTCTGGATCAAAGCCATACTCCTCAGAGCCCGCGCAGCCCCAGGACGCCTCAAAGGACCCCACAGACCCTCAGACGAAGGGGGCCCAAGCTCCCCAACCCTGATATGGGCCGCTGGGTGGAGGAGCAGCAGCAGCTGGTGGCTTCTAAATCTGCATCCAGAGCTAATGGTGTCACCACAAACCCTTACCGTCAGGTACCACTATGAGCCCTTCTCTTAGCATTGAATCTCACATACCCTCCTAACGAGCTATATGGGTAATGTGTGCCTTTACGGGTGCACGTGTCAGCGAGCCAGTGATTCATAGGGCCTAATCAGAGCCTATTTCGATCCCGTGGCTGAGTGTGTTGTTCAAAAGTACTTTTGCTAATGGAATGGAATTGGGTCATGATTTACCTCTGTCGCAAGAGCCGGCCGGTCAAAAAGCACTTGTGATCAATAGAGGGACGGTCCTATTAAACACTGCGGCTGCATTAGTGTGATAGAAGGTGGTTGAGCGTGTCCTTCCCAAGTCCCCAATAAAAAAAGATTATAAACCTGTACAAGGTGACTGAGAACTGACTTTTCTTTACTCAGTTGGCTCATTTTCTCTGTAAGCCAACAACTAAAAATACCCCAAATCCTTAATTTAATGTAGTTAGTGAAAGATTCTAGGACTATATTTGACCTGGTTGACAGATAATATGTGTAGGCATCACAGTTTTCAGTTTGCTGAACCACAATGTTATTGTAAACTGCATATAGATATATCTTAGGAGGGTGTCTACAGTATAAAATTGCTTCAAGGGTGGAGGTTTACCGGGAGCTCTCTCAAACAGCTCAGGGACAAGGACAATTTCATGCTAGCATATTCACTAAAGGAGCTATTCCTAACATTAGCATCCCTGTCACGCTTTGTCTCTGCCAAAGCTAAAAATTGATTTCCATTCACTAATCATAAAATCTAAACTTAGTCCTGCTTCTGGTACTGATAATAAGCTCTTGATATATACTTAGTGAACTGCAGAGACGGGGCAGCTTGAGCTTTTAAGGATCTGAGTATTATGTTAGCATAAAATAAAGTGTGATCTTACATGCTGATAGCACACATTTTTAGAATCCTTCTTAATATCATAAGCATCTGTGTAAGGTCCTTTTAAAAGATTTACCATTTTAAAAAGTCCTCATAAAAACGGAGTCAGCTCTAGATTGCATTTTCACTCAACTCTGAGAGTTAGCACTACCGGAGTTAGCTAGTTGATAAAAATCTGCTAGCAGCAGTTGTCAAACGTGGCAGTCACCATCCAGGAAGAAAGTCTGCTTTGTGTACTTTTGTCTGAAATAACAGAGCCATTGTTTGAAAAATGACTGAGAATTTCAATTTATCAGCCCGTGTTATCACTATGTGAGAATACTAAGGAGTGCTTAACTGGACCAAAGGAGTCTTCAGAGATTCTTTTAAAAACTGTTATTTTGAAGGCACGTCTAATCAAATGTGACAATAACAGCGCTCCCGTACTGTGCACGGCTGTGGAAGAAATGATTCGTACATGTTTCAGTTTGAGAGCAGATCAACTGAGGTTTTTACAGCTTCGGTGAAAGCGAAAGCGTAGGACGAGAAGTGAGGAGACGCAAAGAAGGGCAGAGGGAGAACGGAAGAAGAGGAGAGAAGGAAATGAAGTGTGCAAGATTGGAGGCAAGGAATGAAAGGGTTGAAGGGAAGGAAGGGCAACGAGGAAGGAGAGGGGAAAACAAGACAACATAAAAGACCGCATGAGGAATTGGAGCAAGGGAAAGTGAAGCGATAAAAAAAAGATTACGACAGAAGACGCGAGTCAAAAAGCAGAAAGCAGGAGGGTTCGGGGAAGTGTGCATTATCCATATTATCTCTGGCTTCCTCATTCCCGACAATGACCGCAGATTTCCTCTGGCACTAATTGGCACTTTGCGTTTGTGATGCTATGAAAACAAAAGTTGACTTTGTTATCTTGCCTTAAGAACGAGCTGAGCCGCTGCTGGCTCAGAGGCCTGCAGCACGAGTTCACGTCGAGCTGCGTGCAGAGTCGACCACGCCGCTCACACACACAGACACACAAAGACACACACTGTGAACTCATGAATGAGCCCTAAACGCCCACGCTGGAGCGTTGGAGTGTTGGAATATATTCGTGTAAGGCTGCTTGAGTGATGATGTGACTATGTGTATGAGAGGCAGTGTGTTTACTCTGAATCACGTTTTGCAGTCACTGCAGCCTTCACAAACTATCCTTCACACTCCAAATGCAGTTGGCTGCATCTGTAATATGACTAACGGTGTATGTTAACCCAGCGTGCTCCTCTCAGCCTGCGTGCCCTACTTACACAGACGCCCACCTCATGTTCCTCCCCAGAGTAATTCCCGTGATAATAGCCCCTTTTGGAGTGGGTGCTGCAGTGCAATTACACATTTGGATTTTTTAATGAGCTTTTTCCCCCTGCAGGCTACAGATGATGCCTATCAGAGCTGCAGGGATGTCGGGGCTGTACAGACCACCTCTAAGATCCCGCACATATCCAGAGTGGTGTCCATCGCCAACACTGCAGCTATGTCCTTCCTGACTAGGTAAGCCAATATATGCACACCAAATAACGGCAAGTGTTTGAAACGGATCTGTACTGGCTGCACCAGGAGTTTCCGTGCAATGACACACCCCCTCACTTCTTTCCCGTAGGGCAGCTGAGAAGCTCAGCCTGACACTGAGGAAAAAGGGCCATGCTTCTGATCCAGCTCCCTCTCAACTCTCCACCTGCTTCAGGGAAATCATCCAGAAAAACCCACCGCCCGTCCCCACCTGCCTGCTGCAAGCTGCCACTAGAACCAAGGACTCGCCCAGCGTTGGCAAGGTAGACTTCAAATTCTAGCACATCGAATTGATCTGTATTACACTCAAACGCATTAACTGCTCAGAAATCCCATCATTTATGATACTTGGAGGAGAGAACATAATTTAGGCACTTACTAAAATGTCTCATGAAGCAAAAACAAAGCAGAAATTTTAGCGATCACCAGGCTGGAGACCATTACTTACACTGGGGTTGGATAAAAATGCACGCCTGCCTATTTATTTATTTTCCCTCAATGACACGCTGCTGCAGGCCTATATGCAATTTTTTTTTCAGCTGCTCACTTTTATAATTTGCTTATGCAGGTCTGACTAAAAAATGTAAAACTGTAACCAACCACTCATTAATTGTTGCTAAAAAGAAAGTTCACAAGAGAATCAGAATTTAAATGTGTACATGTGTGAGCCTTAGATAAAAGGTTCCCCAACCGTAATGTTCTGCTAACAACCGCTGTTGTTCTAGTATAGACCACCAAAAGGCTTCAGCACTGGCGGTGTGGTTGTCAGAGCAGTAGCCATGCTTAATTTATAGTCCTTATCTTAACCGTGGCTCAGGGGGTCGGGAAGCACATCTGTAACCGGAAGGTCACCGGTTTGATCCCCGGGTCCTCTGTCCTGGTCGTTGTGTCCTTGGGCAAGACCCTACTGGTGTTGGCCAGAGGGGCCGATGGCGTGATATGGCAGCCTGGCTTCTGTCAGTCTGCCCCAGGGCAGCTGTGGCTACGACTGTAGCTGCCTCCACCAGTATGTGAATGTGAGAGTGAATGAATAGTGGCATTGTAAAGCAATTTGGGTGCCTTGAAAAGCGCTATATAAATCCAATCCATTATTATTATTATTAATGGAGTGGAGCAGCCTATGCCGTAGTGGTCGATGTCATTGTTTGCATTTATGCTTCGATGTGTCTGCGTTGTTCCGTCACGATAAGTCAAACCGAGCTAATCTCGTTGAACAACAGTTGCATCAGCACTGCGAAGGGAGAAAGACTGGAAAACAGTCTAAAGTCTCCGGGAACTTCATTTGTTTAGTCGATCACTAACGGAAATATCTAGTCAGCCAATCACATGCCAGCAACTAATGCATTCAGGCATGTAAACACGGTGAGGTCAACTTGGTGAAGTTCAAAGTGAACATCAGAACGGGCGAGAAAGATGACTTAGGTGATGTTGGCGATTTCGGACATTGTCGTTGGCGCCAGACGGGCTTGTCTGAGTATTTCAGAAACTCTGCTGGGAGTTTCCCCTCACAAACATATCTGGGTTTACAGAAAATGGTCCCAAAAAGAGAAAATATCCAACGAGTGGCATTTCAGTTGCACAGAGTGGATAGAAAGGCAACAGTACCTCAGCAACCAAGATAGCTTCGATATCTTGGTTGCAATGGTTGAAAATCCTCTCTGAACCTACAACATCAGAATATATTTTTAATCCCAGAGGAAATGACGTGGTCACAGTTGCTCCAAGACAGTAAGAACAGTAACTAACAATGTACCTTTGAGCAGACGAGCTAAAGCAGCAGACTGGGTGCCACTCCTGTCAGCTAAGAATAGGAAACTGAGACTACAGTTCACATGGAATCAGTGATGTTCCTTAACAGAAGATTGGACAAATATTGTCCAGTCTGATGAGTCTCAGTGTCTGCTGCAGCAGTCGCATGGTAGGGTCTGAATTTGGCATAAACAACACGAAAGCATGGATCTGTCCTGCCTTGTATCAGTGGTTCAGTCCGTGCTGTGGGGGATATTCTCTTCAACTCTCTGTCCAAATAGCACCAAGTGACCATTGTCTGAACACTACGGGCGACACACGTATCGTTGCTGACCACGTCCATCCCTGCAGTATCCTCAGCAGGATAGCGCACTCAAATAATCTAAAGCTGGTTTCTTGACCATGAGCTCACTCAGATGGCCTCAACAGTCTCCAGCTATCAACTTAATAGAGCCTATCTATCCTGGTATTATGGACCAAAGTATTTCCAGCACTTTATTGAATCTACAAGGAAGAATTAAGGCAGTTCTGAAGGGAAAAGAGGGTCCAACCCACTACTGACGAGGTGTAACATGTGAAGTGCACAGTAAGGGTTAGTCATCATACATGGATCACTGGCAGAATACTGGCTCATCATTTTAAGCAAGCTACAATTACAGTCAATAAGATTTTTCGCTCACTCAAGTGTTATCCTGATCAGTGTACAGTGTTTTCATGGCATATTACTAGCAATAGGATCAATCACAATGATTGTGCTCTGCTTTGCTATAATGTGTACTTAGAATTCTGCACATCAGGCTAACATGATGGATTTAATGCAGTGCTATAAATCAACTGACGGCCACCACTGGATATAATGTGCAGCATCTACTGACTGCTTTATAATACACACAGACATCCTGCATGCATTATTTAAAAAGGAAAATATATATAGGTTTCACAATGAAATACGCCACTGGGCAACTACGTGTCCTGTATTGTGAGGTATAAATATATAGAATAAACCTGGACTGGTGACGAATCGACAAAGAGCCCACAGGCACCATCTTGGAAGTGTTTTGACCATCCGTGTTGTGGGGTAAGGAGATCTCAGTCAATTTGGACGAGATCCTATATCACCCGTCCGTTGTGATACACTGTAATGTGGTGCTAATGTCTCCATCTTGTTCTCCTCCTCCCTTCTCCTCACCTCCTCAGGGAGAGAAACTCGGGGAGATCAATATGGCTGGGGGCCCTCCCCTCGTCTCATAGATGGACTCCTGGGTGTAGTCTAGAGTTACAGATAAGGGCTCAAATAGACCACACCGCCGGCCACACCTGCTTGAGCACTCAGCTTTGTACATCTAAACGTGCAAGAATATGCATGCGTGTGCGAGTCGAGGAGGATTTTCTCAGCTTGCAAATGGTTGTCCTGAATAATTTAACCCTCATAAAAAGAGTTTGACACATGTTCAATATGGTTAAGAAACCACTTCTTGCGTAAGGTATTAAAATCATGAGGAAGGGAAAAAAATCCTTCATGTGGCAGATGGAAAATGGCTTTTCAAATTCAGTCAATGTAGGATGATCTCATCATGGTGTAATGCAGTCCTGTGCATTTTCAGGAAAACCACATTGAGTGGGTGTCAGAACATACATCTACTTGCAGTCTTGCAGACCTGAATTCAGAAAAAACAATTTTATAATTGGCTTATAAGCCCTAATAGGGTGCGCTGTCTGGTATATGCTGCCTTGTTTTCCTGCAGACCAAGACCTGTGAGCCTTGTTAGGAGCCTGTCAGAATCAGGACATAACTCGATTTAAGAGCTTAAAGCCGCTAAATCTCAGACTTCCTCCAGAGATGTGCATTAAGGAATTAATGTCACGACATGCAGAGATACAGCAGGAGGAATGCATCGTCATGCAGCTGATGTATGATGTATGAGGCGGTTGTGTAGTTGCTGCACTGACTGAATCATGTGGTGTGTTGCAGCTTAAAGGTAATATGCTTTTGTTTCAATTCACCATTTTATTCTTGGTTGTCAGTTCATTTATATTTGATGTCCTTACAAAACAGGCGACTGGTTGTCCAAAGACAGTTTGTCTGTTTAGCTCAACAAAGTTCACCTCCATTGCTTCAGCATCTCAAAGATGCCCTAATACTCCTTGACATTTATCACTTTGTTCTGCCCAGGTTTTCTCTTTTCCAGCTGAGGATTTTCTAAGACAGTATTTCAGCCGCCTGTTGTTGAATAGCAGGGGCTCAGAGCACAAGTCGGACTTTTCCTTTACTCTTCAGCAGCTGTTTTTGGAGTCAAAAACCTCTGTTGGTAACCATACGTTTAGAAAAAATGAATGCATAAACAGAACAGACACCATATCGCTGCTGTTTGCTGTCTGTGGTCTGCACATAAATCAGCTAGCATATACACGCTGTACAGTAAAAGCAGAGTATCTAGTCCCTTTATGCATTTAATAAACTGTAGAGTTTTCAGATAAAACAGTCTGACTCTTTCCTAAAGGCTCCATGTGCGACATAGTACTGCTCAGTCTTGCCTCATTGGCGTTTAGATTAAGATCTCATTTTGTTGGTACCTGCTAGCATTTAGCGCTGTATATTTACATGCTAGCATCATGTTAGCGTTCAGCTTTTTAGCTTAGACTGGACAGTAGCAACAAATACATTATAATGCCATTATAATGAGGTTAAAGCATTAAATATTAAACAATACAGACATTTTACAGTTTGCCTGTAGCGTCATGCCATGATGATATGGTGGCTAGCACTGCAGCAAGAAAGACCTCTTTTTGTTGTTGTTTTTTAAACCCACAGTCCAAAGAAATGCTTGTCGAGGTTCACTGGAAATACTAAATTGGCTGCAGGTGACCAGCAATCGTTGTGCTAGGCATGGGGCAGACTGTATCAGCTACAACACAAGGTGCTGTGGCTTTTAGTTAATTAGCTGTAATTGTGGCTAAGACCAGCCTGGGCGTTATGCTCAGTCCATCAGGTTGTAAATAAGACTACGCTACAAACAGCTAGGGGATCTATGAAGCCTTGCTCATCCGTAGTGTTGCTTTACCAAATATTAACAAGAGCGTGCTACCATATTCACAATGCTACAACAAGCTCTCACATGCAGTACTGATGGCTGGTTAGAAGTCTTACTCGGGTATTATAGATTCCCTGATTAATGGAAACTTCAAAGCAGCATTACACGAATGGCTGTTTCCCCCCAAACTCAGGTTAAAAATTAAAGTAAAATAAAAGCATTTAAATGACTCTAAATTCTGCTCTGTGATTTGAGGACGCTTGAGTCTGTGTAACCTCCAATAATTGAATGGGAAGGCTTTTCTCACAAAGCACCCATATCTGATGAGCTGGGAGTGAGAATGGGTTGGTGCTGATGCTGCAGTGGGTATGTCCAACCTTCCTCTTATATTTGATAATTTCCCACAAACAGCAGGGCGTACAGTTCATACAGCAAACACAGAGCGCAGCTAAAGCTGATGGAAACTGCATTTTTGGGTAAATAATAATTTGAGATTAAGCTCATGCTCTTTGCAATCTCATGACAGCTGTTCTTACTGTTATTTTTTCATACAGTATTTTTCAGTTGGACAGATATTTTGTTCTGTACTGTGTCTAAATTTCATCACGACTCTGTTTCCATTTCCTTTGGCGAACAGGTTAAAGTCGTGCTGAGGGTGAACCCATCGCTGTCAGAGAGCCAAGGCCAACCACCTGTTCTCCGGATCGACCCGTCCAAGAAGAGAGTAACCATAGTGGAGCCGGTCACCAAAAGCCATCAGCGTGCTACCATGACACTGGGCAGGGATGGCAAAAGTCATCTGAAGACCTTCACCTTTGACAGTGCATATCCTCAGGAGTCAAGCCAGGTGTGGCTCTGTTGCAAAGCATTTAAATATGACTTTAGTTGTTTCTATGGTGATCAGGTTGGCAGACAGTGGATTGTGCAGCATTACATGTATACAGCACATATTCCCTCCTCTTTATCCTACACTGTTAGTTCCCTCTCTCTGTCTGATGACCTGAAAACTGATAGGCCCTGGATAGCCACCACAATTACACAGTCCATCAATTACATTCAGCTTTATCCAAGCTCTGCTTACAGTATCTGAGCCCCAGGGAATCAGTCCGCGTCCCCGTTCTGCGTTGCTCTTGCTCTGTACCGAGTGCGCTTCTTCACAAGCTGCTCGCTGTCCTTTGTTCTCTCGACCAGGCCGAGGTGTGTGCAGGCGTCTTGGCTGATGTCATCCGCTGTGTGCTCAGCGGCAGCGATGCCTGTGTCCTGGGCTTGGGTTGTGCTGATGTGGGTGAGTAATCGGTCCTTGTGAGAGGCCATGGGTTAAAATCTCAAGATGGGAATGGGATGCTTTTATCATCCCCGCCCCACCTCCTCCTCTATCCCATTGCAATCTTTCAGCCTTTCTTTATCACTTCAAACTCCCTCTGTCCTCTCGATACAAATCTCCAGCCTCCTCGTGTCTTTTGTCTCCTCTCCCAGTCAGTTTTCTCTTTTTTGCTCTTTAAAAAAACAAACAAACAAACATTTCCCTTTAAGTTATTCATCCTTCACCTGTTACTTTATAAATAAAAGCCTGATCATCAATTATACAGCATGCATGTGTTTGTAAAAGCTTCCCATTGTTTGACGTTTTAGGCAAATATTTCACTTCACTTTGCTGAAGCGCTGAGCAGAAGGGCCTGCAAACAAAGTGGACTGTGATATGTTGCTATTAGAGAGATGGAGCCCTGCACTTAGCGGTAAAGGGGTTTAATAGATTTGTAGCACACACACACACACACACACACACACACACACACTTAAACATAAATGTACAATATACCCTCTGCAGT
>NW_024582383.1:549509-571379 GCF_018398535.1 Haplochromis burtoni | reverse complement strand
CACACACACACACACACACACACACACACACACACACACACACACACACACACACGCACACACACAGGGTAAGGACAGGGTCTCCTTGGACCTGCTTTTTCACATGACGCCACTCTCCGTAAATCTGATTGAATTAGTTGGCCAGTACAGACTACATGTGGCCCACAGCCAGGGGGGCATCAATCTCCTCCACAGAATACTATTCTCTCTGAATAACGGCCGCTCGGCCTTTAATTGGAGTAAACCAATTCTCTTATCCTCATTCAATTAGAGTTTGGATAAGACGAGATAGGGTGAAACAAGCCCATAACTCAAGAGTAATGTGGGGCAAAAGTGCACTAGAAAGAGACACAATATGGCATCGGTCCATAAAAACATTTATTTGTGCATTCTTGTGAGATTATATATGATGTGTTTTGTTCGTGCCAATGCTTTCCTGCAATTAGCCCCATTTCAAGACTTTGCTATAAATCTGTGATTATCTATATATCCATATATAAAATCTTGCAGATATTTTTTCTGACTGATATGAAATCTTTTATTATTCAGTCATTTCTGCCTGCAGTGCATTGCAAGTGAACGTGTGCTCTGTGATGTGCTGTTTTCAGCAGGCCTCCTCCCCTGCCTTTATTTCAGTGTTAAGATGTTACAGTTCGATGTTCATTATTTGGTGTGTACTATTTTGAGCCCATGGCCTCAGCTACGACTATGGCCCCATTGTGTTTGGTAGTACACGTGCAGAAGCCAGACGTACAATCATTTTTAGCTGAGCTACCCAAAAGCTAACTCTGGCTGATGATGATTTTTTTTGGAAAATTAAAAAAATAGTTCCCTTGCTAAGTGGAATAAATGACTTGTATCTCCTGTTAAGCACGTGAACAGCAGAAGCTGGGATTTTATTTATTAAACAGCCCAGAAAAACTGTTTCTGACAGCAACACGTTGCATTGATATGGTTAATATATTTTTCAGACATAAATAATATAAAAACTGATTGTGCCACTTAGACTGTGTATTTGTGAATGTAGTATATATTGTGTGGATGCATACCTTCATGTAATTCATATGTAGTAGGGTTTTCAAAGGACTCAAGGCAGCCCACAGTCCAACTAAGTACACTCTTAATAAGTGCACACCAAAGAATCACAGAGGGATCCCTAATTAGCAAGAAGGTGCTGTTAGTCACTTGCAGCTGATTCATTGATGATCTGCAGGTGTGAGCACATTTAGACAGTTTGCTGGTTTGGAGCATTCAGGTGTGGTTAACAGAAGGTCACCCAAATGTGTGTAACCCATGCTTAGATGGTGCATAAGAGCTACATTTCAGTTAGCCTCAGTTAGCATGTTAAAGTTAAAGTTCATTAAGGCACTGCTAGAAAGACTGAAAACATATAGCTTGTTTGGATGGCAGCGTGGCTTAGCTTTCAGGATCAGTGTCCTTTGAACAGACAACAGCAAAATGTTGGTGCTTGGCTGTAACGCACAGCAACATTTGAGCCGAAACCCAAACAAACACAACAGATCAGTATAAACACCTGATACCAAGTGTCAGGCACGGTGGTGGAGGTATGAGGATTTGGGCTTATGCAGTCACCTGGGAACCGAGTAGTCATATAATCACCATGAACTCCAAACTAACCTAGAGACAAATGTGAGGCTCAGCCAGCTAAAGCTGTGTCATGCAGCAGGCAATGACCCCCAACAGTCAAGGTGACCCACAGTAGAACTTATAAACAAATGCCTGCAAAGTTCAATGAACTTAAGCAATGTTGTAAAGACAAAAATTGTTACACAACATTGAAGGCTGATACACTCATACAGAAATCAATTGGTTTAAGTTAATGATTATGGTCTATAATAGCTGCAAGCTATCGAATCTTGGGGTGCACTTCATTTTTCATAAGACCGAATCGAGTCTTGCAAAAACTTCATTTTTATATATAGAAAATCCGTCCATCTATGTGTTCTCCTTCCACCTCAGGGTCCTGGTCCAGCATGGTGGGCAGTGGTGAGAACATTGGGAAGCTCGGCTTGATTCCTTGTGCCATCTCCTGGCTGTACAGCGCCATCGAGCGCCGCAGAGAGAGGACGTGGACCGATCTCAGTGTGTCAGTGTCTGCTATTGAACTGTGCTGCGGAGAGGAGGACACGCTGAGGGATCTGCTGGGGGAAGTTGTTCCATCATTAGGCAGCATCCACGACAGCCCGAAAGCCCACATTAAACTCCAGGAGGACCCAGTCTACGGAGTCCAGGTAGAACAGAAGGTTTTTACCATTAAGAGAAGGGATTGTTAAACTCCTGTGCCTCCCTTACCTCTGCATCGGCACGCTGTGGCCCAGTGACCCACATCTGTAGTAGTGGAGTTACTGTTGTTGGCATAAAAGTCTAATAATTCTTCATAAACACAAACCCAAAGTAGACAACAGGGAGCAAAGGTGATACTGTTTCCTGCAGATAGGAGACAGCAGCAGCAAAAACCCCTTTTAAAGTTATTCTAATTGTTTCAAAAGAGACAGTATTCTCACGTTACCCGTTCATGCCAACTAGATTAGTTAGATTAGTTGTCTGTGGTGGCTGCGAGCTGGCGTGAGTGTGTGCCCTCTGGATGTGAGAAAGTTTTATTCATCTTTATTTAGACAATAATGGTCCGCACTGTGTTGGAAAAGATAATGGTGCTGGGAGTGAAACCTATTATGCTGCACAGCACATTATATCTGTGTGTGGGCGCCACATCCTCTCTGTTCTTTCAGTCAACACTTGAAGAATGACTGAAGCCCGAATATTTTGCTGCTGAGACGAATGACACAAGATTCATTCTAACAATATTGAACCTGTTTCAAAATGAACAGTGATCAGCAACAGTGGGATAAATGTAACAGATGAAAGGGCTGATTTTACAGCAAATGTGCATCTGCTTCTTCTCTCCTTCAGCTACACAACCACAACCGGGTGAAGGCCCCCACTGCCGAGCGGGCTGCTTCCCTCCTGGATGCAGCCGTCGCAGCACGTCGGCACAGTGACTTTATTACGTACCTGTGTGACAGCTCCATCATGTTCTTCACCCTTCACGTGCAGCCTCCACGTACAGAGAGCAGCACCATTGGAAAAGGTTGCAGAGAAATATTCAGAAACTGATTCTAGAATTTCGATATTTTATGATTTGCATCTGTTAAATCTTTTTGCATTACCTCCTCTAAAGTCCAACTGTATCATTTCCTTAGGTTCCCGCGGCGCCACCAAGTTGACCATGATAGACGTGTGTAGCGGTATGAGGGGTGTCAACAAAAATAAACCCCCCCATTCTGAGCTGGGCCCAATCGTCCTGTCTCTTCTAAGTGGACAGAAAAGCACCGCAAACAAGTAAGAATCTAAAACAAAGGAGGAAAATTGTTTGTTCATTAAAAACGTTGTTTTCTTTAACCTATTTATACTCCGGGTTTACAAGCTGCAACACAGGCCACTGTAAACCACCCCAAACTGCAAATTCTTATTGGAGCTCTGATATTTATTTATTTTCTTCTCTTTTTATGTCGATTTATTAGCTTTTTTTTTTGTGCGCTGATGTAACCGGAGCCTCGTCGTCTCGTATGCTGCAGTGGATTTGCAGAGATGACAATAAAGTTTACTTTGACTTTGGTGCAGTTAAACCTGCGACCACAGACACTCACATGACGTTGCACTGTTTCTGCAGGAGTGGGAAGTTGACGTTGCTCCTTCGAGAGTCCCTGGGCCACACAAATTGCCACACTACAGTAATTGCTCAAATCATGGATTCTTTGGCACACCTTCAAGAGAACTTCTCTACCATCCAGCTTGCTTCTCGTTTTCGCAGAACACAGAAGAGGACGAAGGTAGTATAAATGACAGAGTCTAATCATGTCACTCTTTATCTAGCACCCCAAAATTGTTGAATGTTGCTTTGGATTTATAAGACTTATCTAATAGCATCATCCACCTTCATCCGACAGCAGTCTGCCTCATGTTCTCCTTGTGCGAGGAGTCTGACTAGAGAAAAAAGAGGGCTGCAGTCGTTCTCCCTGCGGGCGTTCCACTCTACCGATGAGGTAGACGTCGACATCCGTCCTTTTCGCCTGCGTGATGAACTGGATGAACGCTCCAGTAGTGAACAGTCTTGCGACACAGTCATCCAGATAGACTCAGACGGCTCAGTCCACCCCAGATCAGCCCCGAGGCAGGCGCAGCCCGAGTTTGTACCAATCATACCGTCTTTGCACCCTAACAAGGCGGACTTGGACGACCCAGAGTTTGCTGCTCTCCTCCAGGAGCTTCTGAGAATTCCTCAGCTGCAAGTAGAAAAGACGACAGAGTCTGCTCTTCTGGGGCAAACCGACGTTTTGAAAGGAGAAAGGAAGCAACCAGAGAGGGACTGTCTCAAATGTGACACGTTTGCTCAACTTCAAGAGCGTCTGGGGTGCATCGATGGAAGTGAAATGACCATGGATGTGCTCAGATCTTCCTTAAAAGGGGCCTGTTTAAATAATGTCACTGTTAAGTCACAGCACCAGGAGGAATCTGTAAAACGCGCAGACACTGAAGCTCCACAGACACTGCTGAATAAGGGGCTGAGCTGCAGTCAGACCTCTGCTGGAGAAAAGCAAACAGACGGTGCCGCCCCTGGAGACAGTTTTCAGAGAGAAGATTCGGGTTTGTACGACTGTGAGGAGTGTAGTGCCACCAGTTCCAGCGAGGAACTGCTCAATCAAACTCTGGGTCTGAACGCGACCTGCCGCTCTGAGCCTTCTAACACCAGGACTCTTAAGTCAGGTAATGGGGTTTCTTCCAAGCGCTTTAATGTGGAGGCAAAGGTCACGGCAGGGGCCAGTTCTCTTGCACTTGAACCTTCACACAAACAGGACAGAGCTGAAACTGCTGATTGGTTCAAAACAGACAAAAGGACCTCACCAGTTGGCAAAAGCTCCCCCATATCTCCTTCTTCTACGTGCTCCTCTTCACACTCCCTGGCTAAAAGTGTTGTACTCGGAGACGTCCTAAACAGTCACCCCAAACAGGATGTTAAGGAAATGAAAGCCACGATCACAGTGACCGTTCAGCAGCCGCTGGACTTAAAAGGTCAAGATGAGCTGGTTTTCTCTATGGTAGAAGAGGTGACCATCAGTGGAGCGTACGACAGAGCAAGGACAGGTGGAAATATTATTTGCATCAGAGACGGAGCCCATTCACAGGCACACGCTGAAGACTCGGCTAGTTCTCAGCCAATCCAGATAATCAGCAACGTCGGCGAGGAATCTGCAGCTCCAGGCTCCTCTGGTGCTCCCGAAAGCTCTGCTGTTCATCCTGCTGGCACTGAAAAGTCCCAGCATCAAGTCAGAAGGGAGAAAAGGGTGTTGCCTTCATTTATTAACCCCATGTTGATTAATACAGACTTGGATTGTGACTTGGATTGTGCCAAAGACAACAAAAGTCATTGTGAAACTTTAGCAGGAGTCAGGTCAGAATCAGAGTCCAAAAGAAATACAGCTCGATGTTCAGAAGACAGGGAGGTCCTTCAGGAGAAGTGTGCACCTGTGGCTTCTCAGAAACATGTCAAAAAGACTGACAAGTCTTGTAGCCAAATGTCTTATGAGCCAGTCGTCTTAGAACATTTGAGTTTTTGTAATAAACCTCCAGACAACAAAACGTGTGAGCAGACAAACACAGACAAGCCCCACCCCAGAGACCGTGGGCATGTTTACTCCTCGAACACTGCAAAGCTTTCAGAGGGGACTGAGATCACATGCAGAGATACACCCAAGAGGACTGGTGAGTCACCTGGTTGCCAAGAAACCATCCTTTGCTCCTATTCAACAGGTAGCTTACCTCGAGCATGGCAAAGTGCCAAACACCAGGATGCCCACCTCGTAGACTCAAGGGGGCTGACATCATCCACTCCCTGCAGCCCAAGGGTAACTCTCGAGAGGAGGAAGGCGAGGCAGCACTCCCCCACTAACCACAACCTCTATATTTCCTCTCCTCAAAGATATGGAACAGACTTCAAACAGGATCCTGGTGCTATTTTCAGGAAGGGTATTGGATCTGTGATTGATAAATCCACTCCAGCAGTAAAACGTGATAATACAAGCAGGAGGCTCAGGTCACCGATGGAGGAGAGTGGCAGGCTTTTCAGTGCCAAACTACAGCAGCTGGCTAGACGGACGAGCTCTCTCGGGCGGATCCCAAGAGACTTTCCAGCCCTAGAAAGAGGCGGCAGCAACGCTTCTGTGAGCTCCAGGGGAAGCTCCAGGGGAAGTACTGAAGGAGCTTGTAAGTCTGGCTATAAAGGCAATTTTGAGGGAGATTGTACCTTTCCGAGAGCCAGCAGGAGCCCGAGGAAAAATCCTCGGTCTGAACATCATTTTTTCCCGCCTGAAAACCCTGCGACTCAGTCTTCTAGGCATATCCACTCCAAGCTTTCTGCTGTGGGAAAGCTCAAGACATCTAGCCCCAAAGTCCGTCGATCGTCAGCTCCTAGCATCAAGAACCCCGGCGTCTCCCACAAAACCCTGCAGGACTCCATCAATCATAGTGCCAGTCTGTCTCCAGACAGTAAAACAGTCAGCCACGAACGCACATCCTCCTTTTTCCCCTCTTCCCCTCCACGGTCTCATCGCTCTATCAGCCGGACTCCAAGCCAGAGCTCCACATCCTCATCCACAAAATCTGCCATTCAGGGATTTGTTAACGGTCGCCTCTCAGACTTTCTCAAGGAGAGGGCCCCCAGTCCCACTACAGGAGGATCGGACCAAACGACCTCACTGCCCTCCCCGTACAGTCAACTGACATCTCCCCGCATGCCCGATCACCTGAGTGGGCACGCAAGTGACACCACCAGCGTGTTGAGCGGCGATCTACCACCAGCTATGGGGAAGACATCCCTGCATTTTTCTAACAGAAACAGTTTGGTGAGCAGTGGCTATGACAGCATGGTGAGGGACAGCGAGGCCACAGGCAGCAGCACCTCAGCCAGAGACTCAGTCAGCGACAGGAGCAGCTCCCTCCTCAGCGCGGCTCGCAGCGGCCGGCCGTCTCGGAGACGAGGTGGTACAGGTGAGAGCGCCTACGATTTTTATGTAATGAATTAAATGACTTTCACTTTTGGAAAGTTTTCAAGTTTGATTTATAAAGCAAACAAAGACAAACCAACAGAAGCTCAAAGCAGACGTTCTTATGCAAACGTTAGCGCCGCTGTTCACCAACACCAGCTTCATGGTGACATGGCTGGCTCATAATCTGACTGCATAACATATTAATGTGACATTAATGAAAGACGACATGTGTGCTGGACGCAGCCAGACCCAGTTTCCTCGCTGGCATTAAAAGCCAGATTGTGTAGGAAGTCGCATCATTAATACATGAACCCAGGAAGGATTCTCACTGATGGAAACAGAAAACGTTTGTGTGGTTCTGGTGCACAGAGGGGTGTGTGCGTGATTATGCACGCTAACAGAGTTATGTTGCAAACACACTCACTGTTGTGATGATGATGGAACAGCAGAGGAGACACGACTTGAATAAGTATATGACTCTTAAATAGTCCCCTGAAATAACACACTGTTAACTGCTTTTTGTGCGTGCGCTCAGTTTGTCCTCATGTGTCCTCTTCTGTAACTAAAAGCTACAGTTTGAAAACATAAAGCACTCACTATCTTTTCCTGCACTGGCAGACTGACTCAAACTGAGAGTTGCAGTAATTGTGTCTCCGGTCTTGACTTCTGGCAGCTCTGCGGCTGCACTTTGGCCCGAGGCAAACTGTTGTTCCAGCAGGAACCACATACGGCAGCTCATGAATCGTTTCCTGCTGTAGCTGCCTCGTCTGTAAATGTGTGACTCACTGTGACTTTTCTATTTAATGCTCAACACTCACATTAAGAACCAAGAAAAGTCCACTAACATGTGCTTCTGCCTTACATGTGTTGGCGCTCTTGGCTCCAGGTACTCAGCAGCGCCACCTTTCCCATGATTCACCTCTGACCCTGAGACGCTCGGCTAGCGGTCTGCGGTCTCGCTGGATGGATCAAGGAATCCCCGAGGCCTACGAGATCAAGGTCTATGAGATCGACAATGTACAGAGGATGCAGGAAAGAGCAGGTGCTGGCAAACAGGTGCTGGGTTTATTTTGATTTTTTTTTGTTGGAGGTTAAAGGGCATTACATAATAAACAGTATGACCTTTATAACCTCTGCGAGCAACGAGCGAGAACAGCCACAAAAACAGGACTGTGGTTGTTGTTTTGTTTGTGACGTAGAACTCAGTTAGTTCTCTTTTTGTATTCGAAATGGTAAGTAACCATTTTTTGTTATGGAATAAAAGGACCGGCGTTAATGCTGCCACAATATCATCTTTTGATATATTAAATGGAATAAACTGAAATGATCTGCCGTCTCTGTTGCAGAGATTTGAGGAGACGCAGCAGATATTGTGAGGCGAGAAACCTCAGCTATGGTGTCAACTTAACAGAACACAGTGAATAAGAGTAGAATAAGATAAATAAAATAGAAATATCCTTTATTGTCCCTCGCTGGGGAAATTCACGCGTTCCAGCAGCAAAGTGACAGACAGCGTGCAGGTTCACACAAAGCTTAGAATAAACAAGGAATAAGAGTCCCGGGCAAATTTACAACATAAGAAACACAAATACTTTACAGTATTTTTACTATACTCAAAAAGTGCTTAAAAACAACAACGGCGCACTACTGACAGTAATAATGAGGTGCCTCCAGTGTCTCGAGGTCATAGATTAACTCATGAAAATTATATTCCAAAAACTGGAAGTCGAGTTATTGAGCAAATCACAATTTAACCCTGTGTTTGTACTGAGCAGCTACAAGGTCTTCATACCTTTAACATATATTCATTTCCATGTGGCTCATAAAACTTTGTTTTCTTATATGATTGATGATAAATGTGGCACATTTTTTCCTTCTGCAACGTAGTCCGAAGAATATGAATCCAGTAAACATATTAAATGGGAGAGAAATACAAAAGGAGTCCGTCGTGAGTAAATCATAGACAGAAATGTCTTAGGAGACCAAACATGCACGATGCTGCAGAAGAAGAGCATGCTTGATAAGCTGACTGTGTAAACCTCGCATAAAAGACCGTCTGGCATTTAAAATGCGCTTGATAGCAAAACAGGGTCCATGTGGTGACGTAATGTCCCACGACGAGAGGTCTGGCCCCGTGAGACGCCTCCCTGCCTCCACCAGTCTCAGGCAACTTTGATACAATTTTAATGACCACATGGGGTAAACTGGGTCAGTGCTGCAGCGGCGAACAAAGACGTAGAACAAGCAGAGCAGAATGGAGGTAAAACACCAGATTTTAAAAACTGTAAATATGGATTTATTGACCCCCCCTCACCCCCACCCCCAAACGACTGCCATGCTCCCCCCATCTCTGCTCTAACATGATGTTTATATGAAGAGCAGCTGAGAGGTGGATGCTGTTTTTCATTAAAACCTACAAAGTACTCACATACAGTATTCCAGGGCTCATTGTTTAAATGGTGAGAGTAAATTAAATTTACTTAATTTAAGCTGTGTTTTAAAAATCTTTGAATAAATAAAAAAAGTGAAAAGGGTTGTGTTTCTGCTTTCAGGGGCCCACATGCTTCAGCGCCAAGCTGAAGCTCCTGGAGCACCGTCAGCAGAGGATCTCCGAAGTTCGAGCCAAATACAACAACCTGAGGAGAGAGCTGGAGCTGGCCAAACGCCGCCTCATGCTGGAGCCCGCCACGTGGAACCACGAGTGTCAGTGGAGTTTCTTTAAAAACTAACTGTAACTTGTTATTGCCAATATCTGAAAAGAGTAGTCGTCATCTAGATTTAGCTTCCTCGAACAGCCTTTGGCTTCCACACTTCTCACTGCCTTCCATTAATGTCTCTCTCAGTTCCAGCGACAACAATGAGCAACAATATCTAACAGAAACGAGTCCACTGGTCACCAACAAATATATACAGTCCCAAAAGCTTAAGACCAGTTGAAAAATGGCAACAAGCAACAGGAGGAAATGGGCATTAAGTTCATTAAAAACAAACTGAAACAGGCAATTTTTGGAGTGATCAACAACAACGGTGGAGCCATCGTCATCACTGAGTTCATGTTTGGAACTTTGATTTCTGTTTTGGGTTTTTTCCAGGTGTAAAACAGCCCGTTTCAGTTTAAGGACTGTATATATATCTTTGCATAGTACTTTGCCAGTGACACTGATAATGAGCTTAACCAGCTAGCCACGGTGTTAGGTAGCAAAACTTCACACAGACGATATAAAAACACGGACATATCCATCAGCAATCGCTCAGTATCAATGAAGTCCTGTTGTGAACCTTAACCTTTCACTACCTTCATCTTAACTTTTGAAACCAGAAGCTATGCGTGGCCGACCTGACCGTGAAATCGAGGAGCGCTGCACACTCAGGCTAGCCTCCGGGCTTACCCTGAGTCACTGGACTTTACTTTCTGACTCTGAGAAGGACCATAGTGTTAAAGTCATCAAGACTTGTTGGTAGCAGCTGAGTCCATATAGTTCACAGGAGAATACATTGAATGGTGTTAGAGCAAGAGAACAGAGAAGACTTCATTATAACATGTATGTACCCACAGGGACGCCTCTGCTGGCCGTGATAGGTAATACAGGTTTAAGGCACTTCCTCAATGGCTTCATTTTTTAGACTCAGAAGCTATGTTCATCTTTTATGTACAGTCTGTGTTCACACCATAATAAACACCCGGGCTGGTTAGCGAGCTAACTCTAGCGTAGCTATGCAATGTGTATCTGGCAAATCTGGTGCCAACATACTGACATACTGGTACACAGCTTATACACTGGTCTCTCAGCCATTATAGGCTATAAAACACAGGCTACAATACAAATGTACTTTACTGTTCTGGCTCGTGCTAGGCTTGCACACAGATGGAGAGCATCTCATCTCGTATCGTATCGTTTTGTAGGACCTGTTGTAACATTTCTGTATAGTTTAGCCATAAAATAAATATGAAGACATAATTCTGTAACTGGGTGATTTTGCTTGAAAGGTGACTGAAATGATTAAAACATGAGCAATCAGCTGATTAACTGGTTCACTGACTAATCATCTGAGCTCGCACTTCAGTGAATAAGCAAGTAATCAGCTTGTTATATGCAGCAGGCTGTAGCCTCCTTTTACAGGAGCAGCATCCACACTTCTCATTAGCACCATTAGTAATACCCTCAGCAGCATGTGGCATTTTATATTATGCTTTAATCACAGAGCACGTGTTGCTGTCACACCAACAAATTGCCCTGCTGGCAAAGCAGTTCTTACAGTATGAGAATGTTTTGTAATGCAATGATGACTTTTGTGGGTCTGAGAAAAATCTACCATGTGAACTTTGACCTCAACGATTTCATTCATCCTCCTTTTTGCTCATACAGTAACACACAGAAGTGTACGCGGCACACTGACCCTTATTGTCCTTCCCCAGTCGACCTATGGCAGACGTTCGAGGTGGACTCCCTGGAGCATCTGGAAGCACTTGAGTTGGTGACGGCGCGGCTGGAGCGCAAGGTCAGCCTCTGCAAGGCCAACGTCATGATGGTCACCTGCTTTGATGGTGTCGCCGGGAGACGGCGTAAGAAGAGACGGCGAAAAACGGCAGATCATAGATTCACAAAGGGATACTGACCTACTGGCTGACATATATGTTTCTTTTAGACTATTATGTAGAACTTGTTGATTATCCATGAAGTTATCTCGGCACTCAAGACACAGAGGTGAGATCACCTCATGTATACACTTGTTATGTTTTGAAGTAGCACACTGCCTCCGGTCCCCTGGTGGGAATTCCTCTGCGGCATTTTAGACTTTCAAAAAAATCCAACTAACCTTTACTTCATGTTTTCCAGACAGTAGTTGCAGTTAAATAACCTATAAAGATGTGTGTTTATGCACTTTTTTAGCATTTGGCAGTATATTTAAAGCCATCACGTTCAAGCAGCATCTAATGCTAAAATATTTTGGTGCTTATGAGCTCGGTACCACAAAACTGCTGGCTCCAATGTTAGACAACGGGAGAGCCTATCATGTGTAATGAAACAGAAGCAGTCCAAAGTCTGTGTCTGCCATGGTTCTCAAAGAGAGGACTCCACGTCTGATAATAACACTACACAACAACTGGCACTCAAACCTGTCAAAATGTGCTCTGGTTCTCGAAAGGCTCTGCGACCGTAGAAATGAGGGGTTAGATCCTGGTTCTCTGGGAAGTCTTTAGGCTCAGCAATATCATTTATGTGAATACCATCTACACATTTGTGCAAGACGGCTCAGGAGGCAACTACAGCTCCAAATGAAGCACTTTTGTACTCTGCTAAGCAATTAATGAGAAACTGTGATAAGTGGACGATCCAAATTGTGCTTTTCTTAAAGCCATTTTCACACAAAGCTTTATTCCAATTGTCTTTGTCTATCGCACGCTTTGACGTGCTGACTGGAGTCAAGGCTCCAATGATCGTCCGATTAGTGGACTGGCCTCTCTACCTCCTGAGCCACAGCTGTTCCACTGGATGCAAACATTTACAATACCTCAAACTGTCCTTCTACAACAAACAGAGCAAAGCGAGGGAAATGCAACTGAACGTGACGATTATGTTCTTCTAGTTTCACGTGCTTTGCTGTTCTTCTTGATTTGATTGGTCAAACCAATCATGTACTCAGCCAACACGATGTCCTCTGCATTTGTAGCTTCGAGCTGTCTTTGAGTAGCAACGTGATCAGCCATCGTAGAGCAGAAGGCGGTGCAGCTTTCACAAAAAGGGAATATTATGCCACCAATGATGCCATTGTGTAAATAGATTTTGGTGCTAAAACTACAAAAGTAGTCCATTTCCTTATTTGTAACTAATGTAAATAAGTAAATGTTTAGCAGGGATCTCAGTGAACTGTTGAATGAGCCATAAGGGAACAACGGTAGTGTTTGTGTAAGTTACACCAACAGAGAGGTCGGTGATCAATACACTGACTGTAAAACACATTAGTAAGTGATTGGAAGTAGAATAAAAGAATGCAGATTCTACTGACAGTGTAATGGAGGAGTAATTACTTTAAAGGAATAACGTCATGGTGTCTGAAGAGCCCTGTGGCTCCGAGCCACGACCCAAAGTGATCGGTGAGCAGTGCTGGGATGTCTACCTGGATCGATGCGTTTAAATATACGGGAACGAATCGCACACACGCACACACGCTGGATGTTTGTTGTTGTGAATCGTATTAATCAGCATGTTGTTGTCACTGTGAATAAATGAGCACAGCACTCCATTACGTTTCATGTGTGCAGAGACTGTGCATCCTTTGATTTGCAAAAATTAAAAGTGCTGTGCTGCTCCTGCTGCCATCACATCTGGGATCTTGTCCTTACTGGTCACCAGAGCCTGTTTTTAAGTGTGCATGTGTGAGTGCATGTGTGTGTGCGTGTGTGTGTGTGTGTGTGCATGTGTGTGTGCATGTGTGAGTGCGTGTGTGTGTGCATGTGTGAGTGCGTGTGTGTGTGCATGTGTGAGTGCATGTGTGAGTGCAAGTGTGTGTGCATGTGTGTGTGCATGTGTGAGTGCGTGTGTGTGTGTGCGCGTGTGTGTGCATGTGTGAGCGCATGTGTGAGTGCCATGACGCCATGCAACATCGAAAACAGGAAGGGGTTTTTGAGTTGTCAAATGAAAAGGTAATGACACCAAGCCATGTTGAGCCCTGGGGGGGCCCTATTATAAAGTCAGCATCATTAAAGAAGAACACTGGAAACACACACACGTGTTTCCTTCCCTGACTTTGCCCTTCCTCTCTTTCTGCTCCACTTCCTCATTGCTCAGCCTCATCTGAGACACACACACACCGTATGCCTGGTTAACGTCCATAGCTCATTTAAAACTGAATAATGTGTTTTATATCATTTTATTTTTTCTAGAAATGTCTCCATATTTGGAGGCAGTTTGTCCACTACAAACACAAACTGATCCTGAGCCAGTTCAAACGCTGAGTTTAAATGTGACTATTTTAAGATGTCATGGGAACTGCATCACTTTGGCTCATTAGGTGGAAAAAGAGGTGCTATTTCTGTCTCTGAGAAACTTGAATTTTAAAGCCTCCCCAGAAAGAAAGCTGAGAGGGCACATTTATAATAAACCTTATCAGACTCTGTGTTTGGGGGCTGATACCATCACCAGATGTTTAGGGAGCTAAATGTAGGCAGAATGTGTAAAATCTCACCACTAGATGTCAGTAGATTTCAGACCGCAGTTAAACCAAATAGTTTTATCCCTCCCACTTACAGTGCAGATCCTTGCTGCTGCAGGACAGACAGCTGTTCATCTGTAGTTAGCGTAGGCCAGTGGTCCCCAAACTTTTTTTGCTGGCCCCCCTTTGTTTTACAAGAAAAATGTTCATGCCCCCCACAAACACACCCTCCAACCACACACGCCCATATTTTGCTCCATTGCCATTTATTTCACACCTCAAACATTTAGTAAACAATTAAGCAAATACAAGTAATCCGCAATAAATTACAGGTAGTAATAAAATAAACTACTAACCCTTTTACGCTGCGTCCGCACCTACACGGGTATTTTTGAAAACGCAGCTGTTTTGTCCACGTAAACGATGTTTCGAATCACCGAAAACTGAGATTTTTCAAAACTCCTTTTTTGCGTTTACGTGTGGACGAGGAATACAGAGTTGGTCACGCAAGTCAAAGGTATGCGCCTTTTTCACGTCACGCTGTGGCCACGTTATTGTTTACATGAGATGAATTGCAGAATGATAGAGACGAAATACTGTTAATCTGACTGTCTGCAGGTTTACACGCAGTTACTGTCCCTCCACTTACAAAGGCAGAGGCGTCACGGTGTGATTATCTTACGTGTAGTTGTTTTTTTCCTGTGTAATAATATTCAACATTGCATCAATACATTTTTAAAAAAATGCCTCTCTGTGCAGAATAGGTTTAAAAACATAAACAGCTGTGGGATCCTGTTTGTCTGTGATTTGAACCGAGGGAACAAATCGTGGCAGCATCAACCTGATGTTATTTGTATCCTGCTGTAACTTTACTGTATAAAGAGCAAACATCTCCAACATGTCAGGAGTAGTTAGTCATTACAAGTGTTTGAACTAAAAATCAAGAATGTGGGATCCTGTTTGTCTGTGATTTGAAGAGCCCAGCGCTGCTCCCGACGCAGGGGAAACCAGTTCTGCAGGGAGACCTGCCTCGGCACTTGTGCAGGTGAAGCCAAAGGGAAGATTTGCTTCACCATATTTTCTAGTCTTTGGCTCAGAATGAAGTTGGTTTGGAAACATATTCAGCGATGCTTCATCTCCTGCTTTGCGTTTGTGTGGGAGCCCCGTCAAAAACCTGTCCATGTTGCTAGCCGTGTCCAAGCGCTCTTTTTTTTCCATACCGCGCCCCTCCCGTCAATGATTCTGCGCCCCCCTTAGGAGGCGGGCCCCACATTTTGGGAACCTCTGGTGTAGGTATCATTCAACTGTCTGCATCAGCTGTAAAACTTTGTGAGGGCAACAAGACAGAAAAAGACACACTGTGGGAGAGAACCAGAGAGGAATAAGATGATGAAATGCAGAGTGGTGTATAAACACACAGCGAGTGAAGAAGAACACTTCATCATGTTCCAGAGTAAACATCTGGTTCTAAGATTTTCAGGGCCGAGTACAAGAACCTCAGTTTGATCTGAATTTAGGAGGACATCAGCGGTCATCCGGGCCTTTATGTCTATAAGACATTCCTGCAGTTTAAATAGTTGTTGTGTGTTATCTGCCTAGATTTGGGGTTCATCTGCATAGAAGTGAAAATGCTGCCTCAGCTCTGCTGCTGTTTTTACAGCTGCTAGCCTGTGCTAGTGATAATTGTATTGAAGTGGATCTAACATTGTTGGACACAGACACTTAGCGAATAAACTCTCAAATCATGTAAGAACGTAATCTAAATGTTTATCAGGGAGAACGTGTGATTTCTGGACACCAAGCCTAACATTAGTGTACAGAACTTTATAACCAGCTGATGTTGTTGTTTAGCTGGCGCCTCGTCTGCTGTCCGACAGGAGACTCGCACGTCTGACCTGATAAGTAACAGTGTTGGGGATAAATAACCCGATACGTTTTCAACTGTTAGAGCCCTGACTCAGTTCATGAGATGTGGCTTGAGGTTACAAGGATGACATTTTATCCACATGCTGGTTGCCATGTCTCTTTCCTTCCCATTTTTGCTTCTTTGCTGAACGGGACCCAGATGTCGAACAGTCTGCAGACATGAATTTAAATTTGCCTCCATAACACACAAACACTTGCGAGCTCTCTCCTGCTCCAGCTTTGGTGGCAGCTCTGTAGTATTCAGGATGGTAATAATACTTACAGTTTTTGTATATCAAAGACACATTACTATATGTAATTTAAATATAACAGTTTACATTTACAACACATCTGTGCCTAAAGGGCTAAATCTAATTGGTCTTCTCTTAAAAACACAGCGACGGTCTGTTAGGGTGTTCAATGAGATCACTAACGGCACAGGAGGAGGACGGAGAAAACATCATCGGTCTGATAAATGTAAGTAAGAGTGACAACACAACACAAATTGACGCACACATTTGAAACCATTCCCACTCTAATCCACAGCACGCTTTATCTGCTTTACGTGGCATCGTCTGACCGCTTTATGTCGCGTTACATAACCGCGGACACCCAGCCGGGAGCCAGTGCCACACATCTGCCAGGAGATGGCAGCCTCCACCACGCGCTTAAATAAATATATAAAGTTGTCATGAAGCGATGCATGTTTTGCAGTGAGGGGAAGGTGAAAATCCCCGGATAAGACAGTAAACAAGAAGCATGAGAGAGTGTGAGAAGAGAGAGTGAGGAGGAAAACACCGCGACGCTGCTTCATGTGGAGACAAACACAGAGAGGCTCCATCCAGCAGTGAGTACACCTCTCCATCCTGTCCTGCGGTGTCAGTGTGGCATGAACGTCAGCAGGCTCAGTGTAGTCATTTTAAACCAGATTAAAGACGGGCAGGGCAGCAAGTGTGAACAAACGCTTTCTGCGACGATGTGAAACTACGGGGAGAAGCGCTGAAAAACGCAATAAACTCGGTAGCTGACTTTACACGCTGACACGGTGACGCTAGCGTGTTTTGCTTTAACCTTAGTCTTCCCACGTTAAAGCTCTGGTGATGTGCGATAAAAAAAAGCACGAAAATACGTTTACTGGGCGATGTGCACGTAAACGTCAGAGGCACGTGCACAGGGAGGCACTCGCCGCCACCCACTTGCCGCGCGACACGGGAAGTCAAACATCTGACAGAGTCCAAGCTGAACGCGCGCGCGTGTCCAGCGACAACTGCGTAACTTTGTCAGGATTACGTAAACGGCCACCTTTCCCTTTGTTAGTGTGCTGCTGCTCACCTGAGCCTGAGCTGTTCTTAATCATGTCAGAGAAGTGTAAACGTAGGAGCATAGGTGCGTTTGTTTTTACGCAATTTATTATGGCACCGACTATTGTGTATTACAGCATTGGAGGGCACACCCTCGGATAAACTAGCACTTGTCAACAGTGGGAAGGAAGAGCTCCATTTTTACAGGTAGAGGTCTCTGACAGAACCAGGCTCATCAAGGGACAGCCATGTAAATGCTGGAGGAGATATGTTCAGTGCATCATGGGAAGTCCCAATGCAGAGTCTGTGGTTCAGGATCGACAGGTTCACACTTAAAAACAAGCTTTACCCAGAAATGGAACTTAGCTACAGAGAAAACATAAAGATGTATTGTTTGAATTCAATTCAGTTCAATTTTATTTATACAGCGCCAACTCACAACAAAAGTCGCCTCATGGCGCTTTATATTGTACAGTAGATCGTACAATAATAGATACAGAAAAGCCCAACAATCACATGACCCCTATTGAGCAGCACTTTGGCGACAGTGGGAAGGAAAAACTCCCTTTTAACAGGAAGAAACCTCCAGCAGAACCAGGCTCAGGGAGGGGCGGGGCCATCTGCTGTGATTGGTTGGGGTGAGAGAAGGAAGACAGGATAAAGACATGCTCGTGGAAGAGAGACAGAGGATTAATATACAGAGTATGATTCTATGCAGAGAGGTCTATTAATACATAGGTGATGAGAGAAAGGTGACTGGAAAGGAAAAACTCAATGCATCATGGGAATCCCCGGCAGCCTACATCTATTGCAGCATAACTAAGGGAGGATTCAGGGTCACCTGGTCCAGCCCTAACTATATGCTTTAGCAAAAAGGAAAGTTTGAAGCCTAATCTTGAAAGTAGAGATAGTGTCTGTCTCCTGAATCCAAACTGGAAGCTGGTTCCACAGAAGAGGGGCCTGAAAACTGAAGGCTCTGCCTCCCATTCTACTTTTAAATACTCTAGGAACAACAAGTAGGCCTGCAGAGCGAGAGCGAAGTGCTCTAATAGGGTGATATGGTACTACAAGGTCATTAAGATAAGATGGGGCCTGATTATTTAAGACCTTGTATGTGAGGAGCAGGATTTTGAATTCTGGATTTAACAGGAAGCCAAAACAGGAGAAATCTGCTCTCTCTTTCTAGTCCCTGTCAGGACTCTTGCTGCAGCATTTTGGATCAGCTGAAGGCTTTTCAGGGAGTTTTTAGGACTTCCTGATAATAATGAATTACAGTCGTCCAGCCTGGAAGTAATAAATGCATGAACTAGTTTTTCAGCGTCACTCTGAGACAGGATATTTCTAATTTTAGAGATGTTGCGCAAATGGAAGAAAGCAGTCTTACATATTTGTTTAATATGTGCGTTGAAGGACATGTCCTGGTCAAAAATGACTCCAAGGTTCCTCACAGCGTTACTGGAGGCCAAGGTAATGCCATCCAGAGTAAGAATCTGGTTAGATACCATATTTCTAAGCTTTTCAGGGCCGAGTACAATAACCTCAGTTTGATCTGAATTAAGAAGCAGAAAGTTAGCGGCCATCCAGGTCTTTATGTCTTTAAGACATTCCTGCAGTTTAACTCATTGGTGTGTGTTATCTGGCTTCATGGACAGATAGAGCTGGGTGTCATCAGCATAGCAGTGTAAATGTATGCTATGTCTTCTAATGATGCTGCCTAAGGGAAGCATGTATAATGTAAACAGAATTGGTCCTAGCACTGAACCCTGTGGAACTCCATAATTAACCTCAGTGTGTGAAGAGGACTCTCCATTTACATGCACAAACTGGAGTCTATTAGATAGATATGATACAAACCACTGCAGCGCAGTACCTGTAATACCTACAGCATGTTCTAATCGCTCTAATAGGATATTATGGTCGACAGTATCGAACGCTGCACTGAGGTCTAGCAGGACAAGCACAGAGATGAGTCCACTGTCAGAGGCCATAAGAAGATCATTTGTAACCTTCACTAAAGCTGTTTCTGTGCTGAGCTCTGAAACCTGACTGAAACTCTTCAAATAAACCTCTGCAGATGATCTGTTAGCTGTTTGACAACTACTCTTTCAAGGATGTTTGATATAAAGGAAGGTTGGAGATTGGCCTATAATTAGCTAAGACTGCTGGGTCTAGAGATGCTTTTTGAGTAAAGGTTTAACTACAGCCAGCTTGAAGGCCTGTGGTACATAGCCGATCATTAGAGATGGCCGATATGGCCATCTCAGGCACGTAGCTTGGATTCTGAGCCCAGAAGCCCCACCCACTTGCTACGAAAGCTTTTTGAGGGGCAGCCAGTCACAAGAAAGGGGGCTTAGAGGGAGGGTAAAGGAGCTAGAGCAGCTGGTTTCAGAGCGTGCACAGTATAAAAACTGACACATGCAAAGCCACACCAGGAGTGAAAATATGGAGCTGTAAATGACACATATTATCAGCTGTGACATAAATTTGAAAGGAAACTTATATTTGTGTCAGTTTGTAGTATTATTCCTATTGTATTCTGTACTATATGGACAAAAGTATTGCAGGACCAACACTTTACACCTACAGGGGCTGCGCGGCCACGGACACCTGTGCCAAATCACCATCGTTAAGCCTGCTGATGGCGTGACATTACGCTGCTTTGGTTGGTCCACCGGGCAGGACTTTGTCCCACTGCATACAACATGTCGCCTGCAGAAATGAGCCCCACTTCCCAAACTGCACTTTCTGTAAGAAGAAGTGAGTCTAAAATAGTAATAGTGTACAGAGTGCAGTCTTGGTACGTCTTTGGTCATTCACAGCGCAGCTCTGAGCCCCCCCTTTGTTATCTGTCGTGGTTTAGACACAAACACAGTTAGTTCATGACAGAGCTGCTGTTTAAGCAGCTGTAGTGCTTATATGCAAGTCTCTTTTTCTCTGGTTTGCTATTAAATATGTAAGGCAAGCGTGATGTTTTAATTTTTTTTCTAAAATTCTCCTTATTCTTCCTAATTCTTTGACAGCTTGACGGGGATGTGGGAAGGAGGCTCCAGGGAATTCTGTGTCAGAGAGAAAAGGGACAAATAAAGCCCACGGGATCGGAGGACTGCAAGAAGCCTGCAAAGGCAGGGACCTACATCCCTCACAGCCCCGCCTGCTTTCACTGTGGTGGACATTTCAAACCGCTCCGTTCTCGGCCAGGAGACGTGATGCAGGATTAAATCACATGCTCCCTCGAGAGTGATCCCAAATCACTGCTGAGGCCTCAGGTGCTCTTGACTCTTTACCAGAGGTTAGTGGGATACCAACGTGGAAGAACGCTGATCAACATTAGACACAGTTAATCGTTTTTCAGTGAGGGTGCAGGGGAAAAGGCCCAGCCACGGCCCACGAGAGGACTCCTGCAGCGACAGAGGAGATGGGTAACAAAAACACCAACCTGCCCAAAGGCCCTGAAGCCGAGGCCACACAACCAGACGAAGGGGAACTCATCAGCAGTGCCACGGGTAAAAGGCTTTTGTCTCCATCCTCTTATAATATCGTTCACAAAAGCTGCGTGGCTTTTTAAAGTTTGAGCACTGAACAGATGTTATCATTCTGTTCATGTCAGCGAGTGTAGGCATTTAAAATGTGTTGCTCAAGTATGTGATCGAAACACTTTGTCATGTTCAAATAAAGCAGAGTGAGACCCACTGACCTGCAGAGGACTGCTGACTAAGAGCTGTTCAGCACAGTTTAAAGTCTGTCGTGTGTTGGCAGACCCTGACTTCCCACACACTGTTATGCTGCAGCAGAAAAGGTGAAGCTTGAGGTGATCGCCACAAAGCTGAGCTTGTAACGTGCTGAACAGCTGCAGCTGATCGTCCTGACACAGCATCGAGCAGGCTGTCTGTGACCGTTAGTCAGGTGGATTTGGGCTCTAAAGTATTCTCTGAGGACACCACGCACACACACACACGCACACACACACACACACACCCACACACCCACACACACGCACGCACCACACACACCACACACACACACACACACGCACGCACACGCGCACACACCACACACGCACACTACACACACACACACACACACCACACACACATGCACACACACACACGCACACACACAGCACCACACACACACACATGACACACACACACACACACACACACACACGGCACACACACACACACACACACACACTCAGCACACACACACACACACACACACGCACACTCACACACTCACACACACATGCACACACACACGCACACACACACACACGCACGCACACCACACACACACACACCCAGACACAGACACACGCACACACACACACGCACGCACACACACACGCACACACGCGCACACACGCACGCACACACACGCACACACACACACACACACAGACGCACACACACGCGCACACAGACACACACACGCACGCACACACG
>NW_024582383.1:523366-541680 GCF_018398535.1 Haplochromis burtoni | reverse complement strand
GTGTGTGTGTGTGTGTGTGTGTGCGTGTGTAAGAACAGCCTTAACAAACAACCTACACAAAGCCTTTTGTGGTTCAGAGTGTGAGCGCAGCCTGATATTCAGTCTGTTTAGGGTCACACACCAACGTCCTTTCTGCACATGCTCAGTGTTTTGCTGTCGTGTCTCTATCAGTCTTGTTTTTGCTTTTTCACAGTTTTTGCACAAACTGCACTTTATGCAGTCCTGCATTGATTGTCTGTTATATGTAGCACCAGGGTCGCCTCGCCTCACTGTGTACTGTCCCACTGATCACATGACTTCACAGTTTGAGTGACGTGCAGTCCTAAAACACCAAGACTGCGACAGCGAAAAAGTTGATGCTTCCCCACAGTCCTGAGCTCTGGGTCGCTGCTATGTTGCACTGTGACACATGCATCTTCTCACATGCTGTTTGAGCATGCTAAGAAGCATTTTAGAACAGATTCACAGGTTTGTGTAAGCGCGGGCACTTCTCTGTGAATGCTGCACAGGTAATACACGTGCACACTGTACACACAGGTTGTGTGTTGGAAAAAATATTTTTCATGCTGCTTGGGAGACTGATCCCACCGTCGTATGGTAGCTATGAAGGACTGTGATTAATGATTAGCATACAGACTGTAGACACGATTCCCCGTGTCTGCACTCTTCAGTTTGTTATACGTACTATTCACTACTCTGCCATCTGACTCTTAAAAGTGAAAACTGTCTGAGTGTAGCTGTTGTCGCTTACACACCAGAGTGGACTGTCTCTTTGTTAGGCGCCCTCCTCCTGGTGGACTTCCAGATTCTTTTGGATCGTAGGTTTTCTGTCATCGGGTTTCCGACAGAGACCTAAACCTGATGGCATAGTGGTGACATCACAGGATGAGGCCACTTGAGAAAGCTTCTCCACGGCCACAGAAGGCATTCAAGAACTGGTTTACAGACAGAAACTGGTAATAATCCAGACAACAGGTTTTTGTGCCTTTCTGCAGCTGACCGGTCACACTAAAATATTGAGAAAACACTGAAATCTTACTGATTTGATCATTTTTCATATCATGTCTGTGCTTCATGTTTTTAGAAAGTGTCTCCAGAGATAAATCGCAGGGCCCCACCCCAGAGCTGCTGGCCTCCCTGCAATCCCTCGGAGAAAACAACGACTACACGCTGCTGCCACACTCCTTGCACCAGGTGTGTGTGATGGTTTGAGAGCACCTGTGAAGAATATTCCAGAGGGAATTCTCAGTGTCTTTATTTAGTCTGTGTGCGAGAGTGCGCTTACATCCACAGCACGTCCCTCACTGTGCCCTGGTTGCACCGTCTGTGTGAGTGAACACAGCAAATCTCAGAGTGTTTGGCGAATGCGTCAGTGTAGCTCGTTACATTTACAAATGGCGTGCAAATGAAAGCTGTGGCTGTGTTTATTGTTTAAAGGGTCAGCTATTTGAAAGTGTTCTGCAGTGACCTGGCAGCCCCCCACCCCCCATCTGTGTTCAGCACACATGCTAATTAGAAGAGAGGTTTCAGCCCTGTGTTCGCTTTAAAAGGATCCTCGTGCAGCACTTTTCCTGTCACTGTTCCCTAACAGCACTCACAACACAGTTCATTTGTTTCAGCTACTGCACTCGTTTGCTTTGCAGCCGGCTGCAGCTGAAACAAAGGGGAAGCTGTTTTGCTCGAAATTCTCATAATGGAAAGGAGAGCCGGGGCAGAATCAGCTGACGTGTAGATTCAAGTTGTTTCGGCAAGTCCGCTGAAAATACAAGGAATTTCTGTTGTTGTGAGGGACGCCACAGAGGCAGGAAATACACCTTTAGCAGAAACGTGTCGTAAATGCTGCTACCTGCTGTTTCAGAGCACTGAATGTGTCATTAAATATATTTGTCTAAAAGTAAAGATACCCAAAAGAACTCACACAGCTAATAAGAAAATGTTGGAATTATCTGGATTTTGTGGGATAGAAATGTTTCTGCTCTCATACACAGATCCTTGAAAAAGAATGAATTCATGTTTAATATGAGAGTCTGCTGGGTTTTAGTAGATTACAGTGGATACGCAGTAGAGCAGCTGTGTTTAAAGGGTGGGGTCTCTCACTGTCGGGACTGTTTGTGTGTCGGGCATGACGTTCCTGCTGCTTATTGCAACAAGTTCACAGGAATGCTGACACATGCAAGCTCTTTACCTGCATATCACTGCCAACATCATCGGGACGGCTGTAAATACAGAGCTTCATAAAAATCATAAAAATGATGAAGCTACCACATCTTTTTTATCAAAATGTCATCTTCAAAAGACCCAACAAACACTTTCTGGCACTCCGGATGTTGGAACTGATGAACAGGAGGGATGGACGAGGAAAAGGCTTCACATCTGGCCAGATACTGAACTGCTGTCTCTTCACTAGATGATCCTTTTTCCAGGATGATCTGTGTGATTTATGCTGCTCGTTTGTTTCTAATCTTAAAGGCATCTGTGAGGCAGGTACGCCACCACCGGCCGTAAGCTGCTGCACGCGACTGTGTGTTTCTCAGGTCGTCTCTGTGGCGGCGGTTCCTGGTAGAGGAGATCATGTGACCCTCGTCTTTGAAAGGATTTAGTGCGACTCATACATTCAGCTAGGCCCCAAATGTAGAGTAAGAGTAGCTGAAGCTCTGCTTCACAGATGGATGATGACGTGTCTAATGAAGCGTCTTTTTTCCTGTCTCTTCTTTTAGATTGCAGAGGCCTACTCACTCAAACAGGACTGTATCCTTCCAAGGGCAGCTCATATCTCACTGTGACACTTGCACTCAGTCACTGGTGTTTTGTAACTGAATCATAACTGAGCTAGACGGCAGGCATTATAATGAAAAAGGGTGTAGGAGCATGTGCAGCACGTACCCTCACCTCGTGTTTACATTAGCTACCTTAACTTTGGGGCTGGGCGGCGTACAGGGTCAAAGGTAACACTGCTGAGCAAACGCTGTTATAATTGAAAGGTGGAGGGCAAAAACCTCAGTAAGGGTTCGTCTTTCTCTTTGTGGACTTAATGCGGTTTTCTGTGTCTCTCAGGCGATGGGTGTTCCCCATGTTTTGGCTTCAGGCCCAAGGGGCTCGCAGTGTTTCCTCCTGCTCTGTTTGTGCTGTTGCTGTGGTGACAGCTATGGGCTGTCTCGCTGTAAGGAGTGTGGTGTGTACGTAATGAGTTTATGTGTGAGGAGACAGACAGAGGTCCTGATTGATCAGAAAAGGACGAAGTCTGTGAGGCAAAGAGAAACACGTCCTGCAGAGAAAGCACAGCAGAAGCAACAAAGGGAGGTTTGGATCGTGAACACATCACGGCTAAAAAAACTGACGTGAATGTAGAGTCTGAAAACATCGATTCTTGCTTTTTTTAAAGGTCATGTGTCACGTTTGTCTCGGCTGACGGGTAATTGAACCCTCAGTGGTAGCTGGCAGTAGCTTTCTCTGTCACGGTGTTTCATATTCAGCTGATGTTGTTACACCAAATGACATAAATCCCAAAGTTGCTAATTGTTCTAACTGCCCTTCAGACTCTAAGCTTATCGATGCCCTTCACTTTGCAGTGCGTCGTTTGTATTGTCCAAATAACTTCGAGCATGTCAGGACTTAATATTCACTTCATAAAACAGCCAACAATTCAATTTCCTAGTAATTAACATGTAGTTGTTACAAATTTGACGTATTAGCAAAGATGGTTTGGTGAAAGTATTTTTAACTGATGGCTGGCAGGGACACAGGTCGTCTTACAGACCTCCTTAAATACACTCTGCTTTTGTGTTATGGCCTTTATTATAGGATAGTAATGTTGCAGTCAGTCTTAATTCATTTAAATGTCATGAGGCGTCATCTGTATTGTGAAGTGCTGCCCAAGTTGATCAGAGATGTTATTTTAGGAGCCAGTGTGTGTTGTGTCTTTAACTTGTCGTGCTGCCAGACCAGTGGGCCATCCAGTTCTTACAGCTGGAGAAGCTCTACCATGAACGCCTGCTCTCCAACCTCACAGTCCTGCAGGAGAACTGGGGTTTGGCATCTTATCAGTCCTAAAAAACACACACAACATATTTTTGTGGCAAAATGAAACTGCGTGTGATTGTTACACTTATGTGTTCGCAGAGAGCCAAGAGAGGGAGAAGGACAGCGGCAGCAGCTTGCCTCCTGAGACAGACGGCATGAGCGAGAAACACTTTGAGACGCTGAGCCAGATGTGCAGAACTCACCTCAGGTAAACCACAGTGGGACGCTCTGCTGCGTGTCGCGTGTCTGTGATGTGGCTCCGCTCATACACAGACGAGTCGAGCAGCTCAGTGTGTGAAGTGAATGCTTTCATTCCCTCCTTTTGCCGTCATCGCTGCCACACAGAAAGCTTTTAGCACCAGTTTTGCTTTAACAATCTGCTGCTATCTTTGTCTCTCTGACGAGGACAAATCAAGAAGTTGAGACTGAGCCACGGTATCGACGATGCGTGAGGATAGAGGGAGGAATGAAAACCAATTTGAATAAGTGTAAATATGAATATCAATATTGCAGGAAGGGCACCAAAGATTTGCCCTGTAGATTCATTTCCGCTCGATGCAGACAGACAGCAGGAGTTTGCACGCCGGACGCTGATGGTCACGCTCTGATCCAGCTGCTATGTTACTGCAGGCCAGAGTCTCTGCAAGCAGGAGGATGTAGTTTGACTGAAGAACAGATGAGAGCCTGACAAATGTCTAAAGTTGTTTTCTCATAAGTTCAGTAATATATTAATGTCCTCTCCTCCTCTTTTCTCCTGCTGCCTGCCTGGCCTGTGTTTGGAATCACTCAGACCATCCATCAGTGTGGAACAGGTAGGACAGACCAGCAGCCAGGCTGTTCAGGCTGTTCAGGCTGTTCAGGCTGTTCAGGCTGTTCAGGCTCAATTTAAGACCTTTACTTCGCATTAAAGTTGTCGACTATGTTTCAATCACCAGAACAAGCTCAACACGACACTACAGCCGCATCGTGATGAAGGTAAACACGTGTCTCTGTTCAGAACTGATACCAAAGAATCACCACAGATGATGATGTGTTTAGAAGTGTGTACTCCATGCTGCGTGTTCAGCAGCCTGACAGCAACATTTATGGCAGCTTTCAGTTTGGTGTATTTTACATTCAGAAATAACTGCAGTGAGCTCACTGTAGATATGACAACGTTTGACTTTACAGTTGAACAAAGGTAGTAAGAGAAGAAGAACTTTATTTATCCTGAGGGAAATTCTTTTGTCATACACATGCTCAGCAAGAGAGACAGAGTAATAAGATATACAATAATAAATAATTTTGTATATTGTTACTCAGCATAGGGGCAGCACAGTTCCACGGTGGTCAGCACTGTTGCCTCACAGCAAAGAAGGTTCAATTCCATCATCCGGCCGGGGAGTTTGCATGTTCTCCCGTGGGTGGTTCTCCCCGGGTACTCCGGCTTCCTCCCACCGTCCAAAGACATGCACTTAGTGGGGATAGGCTAATGGATGCCCATAGGTGTGAATGTGTGTGTTAGCCCTGTGTTAGCCCCCCGCCTCTCGACAGCTGGGTTCGGCTCCAGCGCCGCGACCCTGAAAAGGATAAGTGGAAGCAGACGGATGGATTACTCAGCATTTTGCAAAATGTAAAAAATGGGAAAAATATCGTAGCGTGAGTAAAGTAATGTGGTAATATCGTACCCTGCTGAGTTCACCTTTGGGTGCTGAGGTGAACCTTGTGTTTGTGAACTAATGGGACGGTTGGTAATTAGATTTTCACCTATGCAACCAAAACAATGCACAATGAGCGCATCGTGGCAAAGTGTAAGTCATACGATTTTCCCATTTCCGTTCCAGTCAACACGTCAGAAACTACGCACCAGGAGGAAGTGAAGGAACACAGCTTGATTTTGGAGTCAGAGCGTTCATCACCACAGACGGGCTGTGAGGAGGAGGACGGAGATACATGTGAGGAAGGGCAGGAAGTAGAAGAAGAAGAAGAGGAGCAGTGTGAGGAGACACCAGAAGAGGAAGAGGTGAAAGTGGAGTGGCCAACAGGAGTACCTCAGGCATCAGACAAGGACCTGGCCAAACTGTCCCACAAGGAGGGGGTAGGACTGCACTTTAGCTGCCTTTACACCCGCGTTAGCGCCACTCGAGGATATGAAATGACAACAAATGAGTATGTTGTCATGTCAGATATTAAATTAATACTGTACTGCGCAAAAGTCTTGAGCCGCTCGTTATTTCTTGATATTTTGTAAGAAAATGGGGATGAAGACGACAGAGTTTGCACAATTCCAGCAGGATTTTATTCCTGTTTTAAGGACATGACTTTCAGATTCTGTTCATGTGCTGCAGATGGGTTTTTGTCTCTGCTGCTTTCCTCGAAGCTTTGAGGGCCACGCTGCACACCACGTGCCACGTTTGGGCTAATAGCTCTTTGGGAATCACCTCGTTGGGGCAGAACTAGCACTTTAGACCTATCAGGCATCTTTCATAGACTCAACTGAAGAAAGGGGAAAACTCATTTTATGGAAAGCTGCTGGTAACAAAGTGTCTGAAGATACCATTTAAAATTGGTTCATTGCTGTTGTCTTTGGTCTGTAGACACAACACTGGCTCTTTTTTGTGCTTGAATGATTCATTGGTCCGTGTTAGGTCAAAAACAAGGATGAAGATTCCTCTGAAAGCGAGGAACAAGGTACAAGTTAGGGTTGGGCGATTGGACGAATATATCGACTATCCATGAAAGGCTGAGCCCATCGGCGATTACTGGACTGACGCCCAACCCGAGTACAAGTCTGACGCTCAAAGCAAAACAGAAAGAAATTAGGATTGGCTCAAGACTTTTGCACAGTACTGCATTGGCACAAATATATTTTCACTTTCCATCCAACACCCTTCATTTATTCCCTTTTCCTTCCTGGCTTGTTTCTTTTATGCTTTCCATTAAAGTCCGCCTGCAGGAAGAAATTCCACATGCTGAGCAGCTCAGTTCTTCCTTGGACACTCCCACAAATCATATCCGTCATCCCTGAATGAGACCTTCATCATTTTTCTGTTGAGAAAGCCTCCACCCATGTTCACTGGTGTGGCCTCACACTTGGGACGTCCACCTGCCAAGTGTGTTAGATTATTGAGCCAAGACGTCATGTTCTGGCTGAACCACTGAGCTGAAGGGGCCTGGTTCCTGCAGGGGTGGGGATGTAATCACAGGATCCAGGCCTTGCACTGATGGCTTCGGGATCATGGCTCATTTAACTAGAAACTATCCCTTTCTATCAAATTTCACAAGGTTTTGAATGCTTTTCATCAGCAATATTTGTACTTCCTTACATGGTAAATGGCCTGTATTTGTATAGCCCTTTACTAGTCCCTCAGGACCCCAAAGCGCTTTACACATCCAGTCATCCACACATCCACACACTGGTGATGGAGCTACATTGTAGCCACAGCCACCCTGGGGCGCACTGACAGAGGCGAGGCTGCCGGACACTGGCGCCACCGGGCCCTCTGACCACCACCAGGTTCAAGGTTCAAGGTTCTTTATTTGTCACATGCATAGTTATACAAGTATAACACACAGTGAAATGTAGCCTGACACGCTCCTCGACATGTGCAAAAATTGGGGGGGGGGGGGGTGTAGAGGAAGAACATTATATATATATATATCAGACATATAGTATATACACTGGGTGAATGTGCAGTAGTAGCAGCCAGGATACGGGTGAAGTGCAAGTGCCCGGGACGGTGAAGTGTCTCGCCCAAGGACACAACGACCGAGACTGTCCGTGCCGGTGCTCGAACCGGCAACCTTCCAATTACAAGAAACATGAAAAATCTGACTCAAAACCCTCCAAAATGTCACGACAAACATTGTGTGACTTGGACAAATTATTTATATGCTTTGACTAAATGCTGCGATGAGCTCAGGCAGCATGTTGGCGGGCTCGGAGAGCTCCGCAGCGCTTTCTGTCTTTCTGTCTTTTATACAAATATAACACTGTCAAACTTTTAATCCCCGGTGGAAAAATTGTTACTCATTTTAGCCAATAGGTGAACCTATATAGATTTCAATTTGTGATGATTGCTGGGTGAATGTTGGCCCTGAAGTGGTTAGAAAATTGCAGTTTGTCTTACAGCCAATCAGTGGGTGGATTTTTTAAACAAATGTTAAACGTGTGTGTGCAGGGCGGGGTGTAACTACTGACACTAACAGTTGTAGTGACGCAGGAAATCGTAGCCAATCCTGTCAGCTGAGGTTCACCTCAGCTGATTCCTGCCTGTGAAATGGAGCTTTCCATTGTGATTGTGTTGTTGGTGCTTTCTAAAGCATCTTTCATGAAGCTGTGATGAATAACATGGCCTCATTGATGGCCCCGCCCCTCTGTGAGCCTGGGTCTGCCAGAGGTTTCTACCTGATAAAAGGGAGTTTTTCCTCCCCACTGTTGCCAAGTGCTTGCTCACAGGGAAATGTCCAATTGTTGGGATCACCTCTGTATTATTGAAGAATCTTTAGCTTACGATATATAATGCTAATGTTTCTGTCTTGGTAAGTTCAGTTCCAGTATTTTGTACTTAAGTTACTTGGCATTAAAGGTAGCTAAGCGGGTATGAGTATCTCGTGCACCTTTATCAGTCCAGCTCGGTAACCAAGCTTCTGAGCTGATAACTTCTCCACTGCTGTTGAAATGTGGTCCCTTTGGGTCCACAAAAACAGTATGGTAGCAGGTAAAGCTCCAAATGAGCTTTGTAACTTTTTGGATAAAGTCTGTGGTCGCGAGAGGGTAACTGCTGGCAACCGTGGCGAGTTTTCCTCTAGTATAATTATGAGATTGGAATTTGTGGTTTTGAGTGAATTCTTTTAGATGAGAACAAGGACAAAAGGTTTATCAAACCATATGTTTTTCCCCATAATGTCTGATCCTGGCTGTATTTGTGTCCCAGAGTGTGCAAAAAGTCTGTCTGTGTAGAGTTAACTGTGACCAGTGGAACATCGAGCACGCCGCTAACAATGTGGCCTCACACAGTAAATAAAGGCACGATGAGGCTGACTGTTCACTGTCACTGCAAATGGGCCCTCTGTGCTGGGCAAAGATGTTGAACGCAGTTCCTCCCTCTGACCCTTCGAATACTGAGCTTGCCCAATCGTGACTTCCTCCTGAAACACATTATTCAGGCCAACACGGAGAATAATGTCTGCCTCTGTGTGTGCAGCTGTGTGTCTGCTTCTCCCACTAACAAAATCATAAATCACAACTAAATTTTAAAATGTTCACGTCCAAAGCTGTGGATGCTTATAATCACAGGCTTGAATGCCATGACAGTGCTTCTGCTTTGATTCAACTAAAACGACTAATTCGACTCAGGCATTGGTGAAAAAAGTTAAATGTATGTGAATGAATGTTTTTCTTTCCACTTTCACCAACGTCGTGCTCACAGGGGGTCGTCTGATTGTTGGGCTTTTCTCTGTAGCATTTTACAGTATAAAGTGCTAATGTTTGCGTTTTGGTGAGTCAAGTTTTATCAGCATGTCACTTTTAAAAAGCAGGTTTGTGTATCTGTTGCACCTTTATGAATGCAGCAAGGAAGCAACTGCTGCTGCCAACCTGGGAAGGACTGTAAGACGATTTGCAAACATTTAGAATTTTACAGCGAGAAAAAGATTATTCACTAGAAAACTTTGTAGACTGTTGTTAATCAGAGGTGGTTGTCTCAGTAAATTCACCCCAAGTTCAGACTGTGCAGTGCTCAGAGAAATGGCAAACCCCCACAAGAGCTACAGCTCAGGACTCTCCAGTCCCAGCATGTTAAATGTTAAAGAACATGGCAGCACAGCTTAAGCTGGTTTTGAATAAACTACAAGACTTCTGGAACGATGTCCTCTGGAGATGTTTGTCCATAACGCACAGCAGCACACAGTTTGGCAAAAACCTAATACAGCAGATTGGCACAAACACCTCACAGCAACCGTCAAGCCTGGTGGAAAAGGGCTTATCGTTCCGGCTTTGAATTGCAGGCTGAAAGCGATGAGTCTCAGCAGCAAAAGAATCAAGATGTTGGATTGGCCCAGTCAAGGTTCAAATGTCAGCCTGACTGAAATGCTGTGCATGAATGGATGCTCACAGAAAAGTGCACCAAAGTTCGTATTTCCTCCACAGCAGTGTGAGACCACAAAGTCATGCAGAAAATCATTACGTCAACGTAATGCTGCTAAAGGAGGCTCTACAATCACAGGATGTACTGAGAACTTGGTGTTGGTGCACATAATGTGTAATTATCGTTTTGCATTTTGCCTTCACAAACCGCTCCAGCTCATTGGACGAGACGGTCAGCGTTACAAAGTAATGGTGTTACTGCCTGTTGTTGGCGAGTTCTTCTTTATTTTAGCACATCCATCAGAATCAGAAGTGATCCTAATAATAATGGACTGATACCAACTAACTCTGCGTTTAAAGGTTTCCTCCTTTAATATCCCAACATGCACAGAACCGCTGAACGTGACGATCATCTTTTCATTGTTTTGGTCAAACTCCCCAAAGCTGCTGTGCTTCCTTCTTTATGTTCTGTCTCTGTGTCTCCTCCAGAACTCGTCCCCAGACGGTCTGGTTTCCATCCTGAAAAGGAGGAGAGCATCGCTGGACGGGTTACCTCCCCCAAGCAATACTACTAATAAACAAACTTCCAAACGCAAAGTTCGGTTCAGCGAGCCGGAGGACGGGAGCGAGCACGGTACAGTCAGAGCTTCTTCTGCTGCTGCAGTTTGTTTCAGATAGAAAAGGAATTTAAAATGTTTCATGTTTGATGATGGTGAACTCTGCCACGGAGGATCTGACACAGCGTTGGTCCCTGTCTTACAGATGAGGTGGGCGGAGACTCCTGCCTGATCCTGCTGTTGCTGTGCCTCGTTACTGTGGTGATCAGTGTGGGTGGGACTGCGCTCTACTGCACCCTGCTGGACACTTACTCCAACATCTGCACCGATTTCACTCACAATGTCGACTTTTATGTCATGAACGTGCGGAGGCTCGTTGAAGGGCTCGGGCGCTGGCTGCCTTTTCGGACTTAACACCCTTAATCTGCGTCATCCATCATCCAGACAAGAACTGCCAACAATGAGCGGCTGCAGTGCTGAGCTAACACGACGGCGCAGGGACGAAATGTAAACAAAGATACTTGTGAACTGTAATCAATAACTACACTGGTGCTTGTAGCGACACCGTACGGTAACGTGCTCCGAATCTCACCTCAGAATCAAAACGTGGTGACGTGTGCATGTAAGCGTTAAATAAACACTTGTTTACTACGCTCCGTGTGGTTGCCATAGATACCACACGAGAGGGCTCACGTGTCTCGGCTCTGTTTATATAAAAACAGAAGAAGGTGTTTGCGGGGCTCCGCTCACGTTTGTAGCAGCAGCTGTAACTTTTGATCAATTTGTCTCATAAGTTCCAGATTTTTGTTGTTTTATTTGTACTTGTGTAGAGAAAAGCTGTCGTTCAAATCCACAGGATCATGTGTGTGTGTGTTTTTAGGATGATCAACCAAATAATGGTTTCCCAGCCCGCCCACATTTTATTTCCTATTACCTTTATTGTGCTATCAATAGCATGGAGGACCAGAAATGCCAAAATATAAAACCATATAGAAATAAAAGACTCAGAGAATGAGTTAATGTGTCCCAAAGCGTCTTTTTGTTCTACATCATTATGCAAATTACTGCAGGAGTGATATTTAGGGGGGATATATAGGGGCGATCGTGGCTCAACGACCGAGACTGTTCGAGCCCCGGCTCGGACAGTCTCGGTCGTTGTGTCCTTGGGCAAGACACTTCACCCGTTGCCTACTGGTGGTGGTCAGAGGGCCCGGTGGCGCCAGTGTCCGGCAGCCTCGCCTCTGTCAGTGCGCCCCAGGGCGGCTGTGGCTACAAGGTAGCTGCCATCACCAGTGGGTGGATGTGAGGATGACTGGATGTGTAAAGCGCTTTGGGGTCCTGAGGGACGAGTAAAGCTATACAAATACAGACCATTTATCTCAGCGATATCCTGAGTGAAGCAGTGGCTGCCAACGATCGTCAATTCATTCGCATCATCTGCAAACTGGTGCAGAAATGTGAAGTAAAATTCACATTGAAAGGGAATAAAGTTTAAAAAATACCTTAATGAATGCAAAGCTAAATATTAAGGAAAGTTATGATTATTATAACAATTATAAGGATCTATGTTTTACTTAATGTTTTTCATGATACTTCATACCTTTTTGTGTTATTATTTTGGCAGGTTTGGTCCTCCACAGTGTAAGGGGTAGTAGCATTCTTGTGGTTATTCTCTATGTTTCTCTTATTGCAATATGACCAGATGAAGAAGAAATGTTAGACTGTGCTAGAACCCTATTCAAAATAATAGCAGCATTTCATACTCCACAGTGATGAAGCTTTAAATGTAGACTGAGGGAGAGTGGTTTGAAATGCTGCAGACTTCTTTGTGGTCATCGCAGTTTGCCATGTGCCGGTTAGTAGCTGCTCCACAATCTCAGGCACTTCCCGTGTCCATGCTTTAGGTGCTCGATGTTCTCATGGTTATGTGTGTGAACCTCTGTTCTAAGTCACGATTTGTAATTACAAACTGAATTCTACTGAAAGAGAGAAAAGGACTGTGTCTGCATCTGGGACCAGATCGAGTTAAAAACAGGCATTTATGGAGCAGCTGTTGTGTTTTTTGGCTGGTTCAAGCAACAGAAACACACACACCTGTAGACTGTGTATGTGACTGGAACATGAGAGCATGCTCCTTTTTCATTTCCTTTATATGAACATTTTTATCTTCTCTTTTCTTTCCAACGTCAGATGTTACAAAGTGACAAACGCTGCCTCTGTGTTGTCAGTGTGGATACTGTTGCATTATGCAATCCGCCTTTATGTTTCTATGTGTCTGTTTATTTGTGTCCCCAAGGGAACACAAAAACGATTAAATAACAAACAGAAACCATTGTTTTCTTTTTATGGTTACAACAAACAAACAAAAAATAAAGATTTGTGGTCAGTTGTGATTTACGTGGATGTTTCTATAGATCTTTGATCGTTTCCCTTTGTGTAATTTCCATACTTGGCCACTAGATGTCCCTGTAAACCACAGAATCATCAGCCAATAGCTCCTTCACACACAAACTACTGCAGTACTACAAGATGAATATGCTATCAGGGCTGATATAGGCTGTAAATTATTCTGTTAGCAACGCAGTCTGAGCCAGCTGTGGTCAGCACTGTTGCCTCACAGCAGGAAGGTCCTGAGTTCAATTCCACCATCAGGCCGCGGTCTTTCTGTGTGGAGTTTGCGTGTTCTCCCCGGGTACTCTGGCTTCCTCCCACAGTCCAAAGACATGCAGATAGTGGAGTTAGCTTAACTGGAAACGCTAAATTCCCCATAGTTATGACTGTGTGTACCCCGCTGGGATAGCTGTCCCTGAAAAGGACAAGCAGATGAGAATCGATGGTTAGTTTGTAGATGATCGTTCCTTGTTGACATGATTACAGATTAATGCCAAAGACTGTGCTGAGGTGTTTGGTAGTGAGCTAGTGAAAATAACAGGCATCAAAATTTGAAGGTTAACAAATACCAACGACGACACAGATGGTCTTTTAAATGAAATGTTCTTTTGTGGACGCGGCAGTACTACAAAGATTGTTTTTCATGCACTTTGCTGCTTTTATTACAGTTTTTGGTTTTTGAGGTATGCCAGTTACATGAGACTGAAAATCTGTGCCAACAGGTAAATGGGAAATTGGCAGTTAGTTGAAATAATCATCAGTATGTATGGAGGAGGTCAGAGGTCACCAGTGTGCGTCTACAGCCAACAGAGTGAAGGCTCTGTCGTGGTTTGGGGCTGTTTCCACCAGTGGGGTCGGAGATCTTGTCAAACTTTAAAGAAGCATCATAACAGAAAAGTATATATATATATATATTCATATATAGTATAAATACTTAGTACATATCCACCATATAATAACATCTGGGATATTTGATGGGTGATGACTTTTCAGCATGACAATCGTCCCAAACACACGGCCAGTGCAGTAAAAGCATATCTGCATAGAAACACACAGTCTATGATGAACTGGCCTCAGCATTACTGCAGCAGTGAAGTACAAAACAAAAGGCAGCAAACATCCGAGCGTGTGGTTTGGTGGGAGTTCAGGAACTCTGACAGGAGCGAGGAGCTTCCTGGAAGTTACGTGACAAACACACTCTCTGAACTCAGTGAAGTCATGGTGTCGGCGTCATGTAAGCAGTCTTAAATCTATAATTAGAGCGTGATATTGTGACTAATAATGTTTGGTGGAGGTTAGAGGAAAGTACTGTAAACACTGGATCACAGCTGAAATTCACTTATGACCTAAAGTCTTACATTTGAATCCACAGCAGAAATGAATTCATAAACAAGCACTTGCAGCAAACACAGTAGCACACAAGTCCATATCCATGTGACACAGAGGTCATTTCTGAAAAGCCCAGAGGGGATGGATGGAGACACGTGCCCTGCTGCCCTTCCTCATAACCAGTATCCTGATAGCCAGTTAAAAAAGCATGTTAGGAAAGTTGGTTATCAAGCCAATAGTTTGGAGTTTGGTAGTAAAACTAATATTACTCACTTTTAATTTTCCTAAAACTAGATATGCTGATATATGCTGATACGCCATCACCCGAACATGGCTGCAGCTAAAGTTTCTAAAAGTGAGCAAAGCTGGGTTAGTAGAATAGCAGAAAGCCAGAAGAATAAGATGCGTATTCTAATGAAGCCTTTATTGAGGACATTGGTTTCCTGCGCTGTGACATAATTAATTGTTCAGGGTCGTCAGCTGTGCACGTCTTCATGGGCAGCGATGACTGCGCCAGCAGAGGAAGACGTTTGGCCACAAGCCGCTGCATGTAGCAGGAGCCAAAAAGAGGTGAAGCTCTGGGTGGACCATTACTGTCTGACTTAAACTATTAAGTCTGAGTAGCAGTGTTTTTATTGAAGGTGGAGCTGAGCCTTGGTAAAGCAAATACACTGCACACAGGGATTTCCCACTGAAATGCCTCCTTTTCCACACTTGGCCCACATCACAGCAGTGTGAAGTGAAACCTGAGTACTTTTCTAATTACGATGAAGGTGTGGTGCTGATGGAGCAAACGCAGTCGCCTATATAAATGTTATAACGTGTGGTGAAAATGTCTATTGATGTCCTGGAGTGAATGTTTGGTTAGTTCAGCTTTAGAAACACACACAGCTCCTTTCTGCAAGATAGTCTGAATTACATTCAGTGCAATGAGATTTTGCCGCCTTGCAGTGAAGCAGAGACAGATTTAGGACACGATCAGTGGATCAGCTGAGCTTGAATACCGCTGTGCTGAGGAGGCAAGCAGAGGTGAATACAAACCAGCTCTTTGACGACTCTGGTTGTTTTAACATTTCACTGTTAAGGCATTGTTTATATTTGAATTGTTCCTTTTATTTATAACTGAAATAATCCTAAAAAATAAAAGTTTAAAAAGTTTGCTAACTTTGCCACAAAACAAGTCTTTGTCCCTGGAATTTCTGGTACCGTGTTTCCCGTTTGCCACACATCATTCACAATTTAAATGACATTAAAAACAAGAGTGGATGGATGGAGCTGGCAGCTCTGAAGTGGAAAAGGAGAATGGTGGTCGGGACAGAGGATGTACCCGTGGAGGTACAGGTGAGAGGGGAGTGAGTTTAACACAGTTTTGAAGGGTGAGAGGATTCCTGATGAATCGACAGGAAGTGTTCTGGGACAGATTTTCAGGAAAAAAGCTGAATTGGCTGGCTGAACGGGTGCAGCCATAAAGGACTCAAATTTGATTCTCTGCACATACAAAAACCTGGGCTGGATGAGCTGCTCGATCACTGATGTCCTACTTTTAAAATAGAAAAATGATAAAGCTTAATTTGAATCCTGGTTCAGTTCTTAATTCCCAGTTGAACCCAAATTCCTAATTAATTTATCCTAATTTAATTAAATGTTATCCTGAAGGTTTTTAGTCAGCGAGTTGACAGCTGCGTTCGTCCTCTCTGGGAGGAAACCCTGTACACGAAATATATACACAACCTATTGTACTGATCAACCCTCAGACTGTAAAAGCTCAGACGTGTTTTTAGAGGATTTCTTTCTGTAGACTGAGTGCACACACGCACTGTAGGATGATTTTTAGGAATCATCCACATCTCAAATGTATCTTTGAGGCCTCCTAACGACACGAAGGGCAGGTGGAAATGCTGATTTGATTTGTTTACTCCATTTGGTGGTTGGCTGCAGTAACACACACAGCAAAAATACATAAAAATAAGCATAACAGTGTAGAAGAGATAAAGATTTAAAAAGTGAACTTCAGTGCCACACATAGACGCGAACTAGACAAGGGGATGCAGGTGATAGGGGAGACAGAGCAACTAAAGAAGACAGAGACATAAGCCATAAGACAGAACTCAAAGAAACCAAAAACTAGACAGTATAAATAATATCATAAACTCAAAAACCCTGGGTCGACGACCCAGGCATCCTAACAAAACTAAAATATCCATCAAAATCATTGTCTCAACTCAGGCCATAAAACACGAGCTTTTGCAGCCTAAAATAACAGCGTTCAAGTCCTTTTTATGGCCTCAAATACAGCCAGTGAGAGCTGATCCTTCAGGTTTTATTGGAAGTGATGAAGGAGGAAGGAGCTGCAAATTTGAATGCTATTTCTCCAAATTCACTCCAAGTCTTTTTTGGCTTAGATACCCCCCCCCCCCCAAAAAAAAAAAAAAAAAACAAAACTGGCCATGGACTATTTTTAGCATCCTCAAGTCTGCATGTATGCTTCATAACGAGCTGGTCTGTGCATGCTCAGCATGTGCACACAAAAAGCTGAACTGTTAGCACAGAAGAGTCAACCAGGGCCTCACCCTACCACCATCAATACGACACTGAGCCTTCACCCAGCTGAACAAGGACGATTTATGGACGCTCACAAAGGCCAAGCGGCTAAAGCTACAGCTAGCCAGAGCTCAGAGCCTCGGTATGAGCGAAGGGTCAAAGCAGTTAAAGAAAAACTGAAAAGAGAAATGGGTGAAGTTATAAACAGACTGGAAAACGATGTAATCAGTCTGTTGCACCTGCGTATGTTTGGTATGCCAGGTAAAGGTGAGTGTCCAACAACTGGCTGTCATTGAAGAAAATTACAATGCTACATTTCAGAAAAGCCCCCCACCACACACACACACACACACACACACACACACACACACACACACACACACACACACACACACACACACACACACTTGAGTTAAAGCTCAAAAAAATCTGTTTCGACAGGTCACACTTAGAAAAATGACAGTTGGTGCAAAAGTACGATGTGACGGGCTTTTTCATCCGTAGTTTGCAAACTGGTGCAGGAGCCTGTTTGAGTACGCGGCATCTCTGCAGGCTGTAGCAGAAGCCCCCCCGTGCTGTACCTGCTGTAACTAGGTCAGCCTTTTCAGCAGCTGTCGCTGTTTCGATCACAGCCAGAGACACAGGCCTTAATGAAACTATCTCATTATGTTGTTTAGACCTCCATCTACTCTGAGTGGAATATGATGAGTCATCTGTAGGGCTTCATCACTTCCCACTGCTCATTACTCCCTTTGACACCTCATCTCTCCTTCTTCCTCCAGTTCTGTCTCTCTTCCTTCTTTTCCTCCCCTAATATGATTTTGTATTTCTTCAGAAATGCCTTCCTACTTTTCCTCTCTCCTCTCCCACCTGCCTCTCCTTCCTTAAATCGCCTTTCTTTCATGTCCTATCTCTCTTCATGTCTTGCTCAGTGTACCACTTTCCCTTCATATGTAACTTCCCTATCACTTGCACCAGTTATCTGCATCTGCTCATCTTTCCCCCCACAGCGACCCTTAAGTTTCCTTTCTTATCATCTACATACCTCTTTGCTTCCGTACTCCAACCCTGTTTCCTCCACAGATCTAGGACAGTGCTTATGGCGAGGTCAGCAGCTTCTTCTCAGTACTCAAGCTCCTCTGTAAGAGCCTACATTGTGGTTCATGGTCATCCTCATCCTGGGCAGGAAACTCTTCCTTGTGGAACCTAAACCAGCCTCCCAGTGTCTGCTGTGGCATTTGCTGTCCACAGCACGTAATCTCTGGTCCTTTGGTGGGAGATGATTTGATGCAGCTAATGCTTAGAGAGGTAAGATGGTAATGCTAAATTAAAAACATGGATGAATGTGACGGGTGTGTGTGTGTGTGTAGCTGAAGAGCGATGCTGTTTGTGTTATATACAGGGTGGGC
>NW_024582383.1:477653-514322 GCF_018398535.1 Haplochromis burtoni | reverse complement strand
CTGTGAGGAACCTTGGAGTCATTTTTGACCAGGACATGTCCTTGGGCGCAGCAGATGTCAGCTGGCCTTTTATGCACCGTGGCCTGCTGCTGCTTTGTGGCTGAAATGCTTCCAGTTTGCAGTAGGTGCATGATTTTATACAACCTGCGGTAATGAGACTGAACACAGCTGGATTCAAAGGTTAGGAGGTGTGGTCCAGTCCTGCGGACAGTCTAAACTTCTTTGTTAGCACCGCCTCATCATTGCAGGAATGGTTTGAATCTGCTGGTAATCAGATAAAGTTGCCCAGCTGTCAGTCAGAGTGTGAGTGGTTTGTGTGAGTCTTTGTAACTCTCTGTGACCAATTCAGTATCCATATTGAAGGCTTTTCACCTTTGACGTTTTTCTGATGTCAGGGAACCTCTGACTTTTTGTTGGGTGGGCTAATGGACACTCCAGGAAACACGATCCACACAGGCCCCCACCCACTGAGCCCAGCTGTACCTTTACCAACAAGGACCTCTTGTGTCTGCATTGTAATGCTAGTGCATGAGCTTGATTTACAGCAGCGTTGCTTCATATGCTCTTCTGCTTTGTGAAGTAAAGCCTAAAGTGTCACCTTGATGAAGTTCCTGGTATAGCCTGTGCTGGCTCCTTTTTAAACTGTAAGAGCTTACTGTGACTCAAGCACACACAAAACAGGAACAAGCTTATCAGACTGATGTTATTACACTTTTCTTTTCATTATGAGCTGAGCCACCTGCTGCTTCCATTTACTAGTCTGTGTATTTGGTTGGGTGGTGTGGATGACTTGCAGTAAGCCACTTAAACCAAACCCTTCTGCACCAGCAGGTGTCACTGTTTCCCTTGTCTCATCCGCGACAAATATTTACAATGACACAGCCCAACGTGACAGTAGAGGTCATTTCATGCCTTTGAGGATACAGAGTCAGTGTTCGGCCTCCATTTAAAGACTGTGGGTGTGCTACTAAAATGAGTCACAGTCACAAGGAGGCTTATGTGAGGTAGAAGATATCTTTGATCTAAAATAAGATGTTGAGTCTAAAGTGTGCTCCTACCTTTTTTATTTTACTCCTTCAGCTAATTGCGAGTCCTCCCTCTGGCCTGTTCCTCCCTCCCCTCAGCTGTCAGCACCTCCCCATTAAATCAGCTCTAGCTGTGCTCGCACATGCAAACAGAAAGCTGCTTTTAAGCCTGTGTGTGCAGTGGAAACTGTCCACTGACAGAACACATCAGGCGGAGGTTTCCACGTTAAATAGCTCCAGCGTGCAGTGTGATGAGAAACAGGAGGGATGGGTGGGGTGTTATAAGAAGGTGAGCAAGAGGGAGAGATTGCAGTGTTTTCCCTCTGCGTAGCAGCGAGCAGCCCCACCCCTTTGGACTGCCTCTGCACGTCTCTGCTCCGCCATTGTAGCTGCACGGATATTCGTGTCATGTCCCTCACTTCGCTCCCTATCTGCTTCAACTCCCAGATTCTGTTTTGCACAGTCATGGCTGTAATATTCATTTATTCTCCTTTACATGTATGGACTGGTAATAATGGTAATAAAAATAGAAGCAGCAAAGCGCATGAAAAACAATCTTTGTACTACTGCCACACAATAAAGAGCATTTTATTTTTATTTAAAAGGTCATCTGTGTCTTATTTTAAAAATAACGTTGAAGTGGAATGATAGAGAAATACAGATAACTTAATTAAAACAATGTTGGAAAAATGCAGAGAAACTCGTTGCCTCTTTGTTATGATTCCAACCTTTAAGGAATATTCAATCATTTACTAAAAGTAGTTGTACTACTTTGTTTAAAAAACCCTGACAATCAGAAGAACCCCTATGATTAACCACTTGGTGACCGTGGGAAAGAAAAACTGCTTTTTAATGGGAAGTAACCCTCAGAACAAGGTTCAGGGAGGGGCGGCCCTCTGCTGCAACCATTTGGGGTGATGGAAGGAAGACAGGACAAAAGACACACTGTGGAAGAGAGCCAGAGATTAATTATATCTCATGATTAAACACAGGGTAGCGTATAAACACATGGTGAGTGAAAAGAGGTGTGAGAAGGAGAAACACCCAGTGCATCATGGGAATCCCCCAGCAGCCTACACATATTGCAGCATGACTAAGAGAGGATTGAGGGTCACCTGGTCCAGCCCTAACTATATGCTTTAGCAAAGAGGAAAGTTTGAAGCCTAATCTTAAAAGTTTAGAGTCTAGGTCTCCAAACTCCATACTGGGAGCAGGTTCCACAGAAGAGGGGCTGAAGGCTCTGCCTCCCATTCTAGGTTTAAATATCCTCAGAACAACAAGCCTGCAGCCTGAGATTGAAGTGCTTTATTGGGACGATGTGGTAATATGAGGTTTTTAAGATAAGAGTGATTCTGATCATTCAAGACCTCACAAGTAAGACGAAGGATTTGAAATTCAACTCTGGTTTCAACAGGGAGACAATGAAAAGAAGCCAGTATATGCTCGCTTTCTAGTCCCAGTCAATACAGAATCTTGGATAAATTGGGGAGTTTTGGGGACAAGTCTGCACTAGAAATAACAAATGCATGAACTAGTTTTCAGAATAATTTTGAGACAGGAATTGCACAAATGCAAGAAAGCAGTCCTACATATTTTTAATATGCACACTGAAGGTCACAGGACACCATATTTCTAAGCTTTTCAGAGCCGAGTACAATAACCTCAGTTTGATCTGAATTAAGAAGCAGAAAGTTAGCGGCCATCCAGGTCTTTATGTCTTTAAGACATTCCTGCAGTTTAACTCATTGGTGTGTGTTATCTGGCTTCATGGACAGATAGAGCTGGGTGTCATCTGCATAGCAGTGTAAATGTATGCTATGTCTTCTAATGATGCTGCCTAAGGGAAGCATGTATAGTGTACACAGAATTGGTCCTAGCACTCTGCACTTCTGTTTTAACTTAAAATATTGAAAAGTTCTCCAGAGTGGGGATTGGTTAAGTGGAAACTATAAACTGCCCATAGGTGTGGATGTGAGTGAGAATGGTCTCTGGCCATTTTCCTCTGCGTTTTGCCCTCCTGTCCACACTGAGACGCAGATTTTGGTCAAGGAAAACTGAGCTTTCTGAAAACGCTCTCCAAAGCGGATACATTTGAAAATGCAGTTTTCGTGTCACAGTGTGGACAGCGTAACCGCAGGCTTTCGGAAACAATGACACATTTGAGTCATATGATGCAGTCATGTGACCAATTAAACTAAGATAGCGGAGGGCATTATACAGCAGCTGTTTTGTTTGTTCTCAATTTTGTTAAAGATTAATATCAGTCTGTACGTGCTCCAAAAAGCTTTTCTTCAAATTCTTTAATTCTCACTCGCTTTTGCAGCTTTGTACTTTTGTGTTACTCGCAGCAACAACCTCATTGTTAGTCCACTTAAAAAACTTTTCCTCGACATTTTGTCGCCACGTTTCAAAGAGCTGGAAAGTAAATAAACCGCAGACAGAAATAAGGGCAGATCGAATCGTCTTATGTTTCACGCATGCGCAGGACAGGAACGTTTCAGCGTGGATGAACAAGTGTTCGGAAACTATTGGAAACGATAGTATGGATGCGGAGCGTTTTTAGATGAAAACACTGTTTTCAAATTTGGTGTAGACGTAGCCTCTGTCTGTGTGTTAGCCCTGTGACAGAGTGGCGACCTGTCCAGGGCCAACCCTGCCTCTCGCCCTAAGACAGCTGGGATAGGCTCCAGCTGCCCCCTGCGACCCTCAAAGGGATGATCCAAGGAATGGGTGGATGGAAAAGTTCTTTCTTCCCACCTACCACCAACTGTTTGCTCTTTGGAAATCATCTGATTTTTAGGGCCTAATACTGTAGGGTCCTTAACTGACAGTACAAAGCACCCAGAGGTGACTGTTATTGTGATTTGGTGATATATAAATAAAATGAAATTGATATTTGATGCCAAATTTGATACCATGATGTTACCATAATATTATGAAACAACGATTTTTCAGTATGCTATGATATACAGTCTCTAATCCTGGTATCTGTGTATGTGAATAAGTTAACTCTGAAGAGACAAAAACAGGAATTCTACACATGCCAGAGTTTTGTTTTTCGAAGACTTCAAAGGCTTTTATATGGATAATCTTTTACATGTTTCTATGACATAGTGAAGAATGTATAATCCGATTGTTAAGTGATGACGTGACGAATCCTACTTCCGGGCCTAAAGTAGTCTGCGTTTAATATGGCTTTTGTGTTGTTAACATGTTTAATGTTTTGTATTTTCTTCTATTTGATCTCAAAAAGCTCCTAAAACAGTCAGTGATCACTGTTGACCTCCCTCGGCTTTTATTACCGCTAATCATTTATTTAAGCTCAGTTTTTAAAACCTTAGGATGTAACTACAGCCCAGCCCATGCAGCAGTATATGAATGACTAACCTCGTATTGTGGATGGATTATCTCAGTTGTTCTCCTGGCTGAAGTTTGGTCCTTTTACAGCATCCTGCCATGCGATTACATTTGTTCCTGACCACCGAGAACACTCACGTTAACTTTTATCGAGTGGAAAAAAAGTTAGCTTGTTTATATTATGCTAACATAGCTGTGTCGCTAGCGGTCACGTAGCACATCATTATATACCAGCTAGCCCAACTTCAGTAACCCTACAAACGTCACTGCTGTTTAGTTTTCTGTCTTCATTTATGCTGGAAGTGATAACAGAGCTGTACGTTTGAATTTGTTTCCAAAACCCCGCAGTCAGGACATGCTATATTGTATTTAGATAGAAGCTAGCGAGCTAACTTCCTGCTAACTTCTAACTCCGTTAAATGTCATAAATTCCGTTTTCATGGATGCCTGGATGTTAAACTCAATTGTTACACCTGGTAGAGCAGAACGCTGATCATTTTATTAAAGATGAAAGACTTTAGACAGTTTTTCAACTCTCAGTAATGCCATAGTGATCGTTTGATATATGGACCTGCAGCGGAGTTTAGGCCCAGACACGGCTAGTGACGTCAGACTTAACGACGGATAGGATGCCATGTCTGTGTGTGAGCATCGTGTGTGTGTGAGTCATGTGTTGGTGAGTGTGTGTGAGCGTGGTGTGTGTGAGACTGTGTGTGTGGGAGCATGTGTGTGTGTGAGTGTGTGTGTGTAATGTGTGTAGTGTGAGCGTGTTGTGTGAGTGAGATGTGTGTGTGTGACTGTGTGTGTGAGCGTGTGTGTGTGAGCAGGTGGTGTGGCGTGTGTGTGTGTGAGCATGTGTGTGTGTGAGCGTGTCTGTGTGTGAGCATGTGTGTGTGTGAGTTGTGTGGCAGTGTGTGTGTGTGAGCTGTGTGTGTGTGAGCGTGTGGTTGTGGTCGTGTGTGTGTGTGTGCATGTGTGTGTGTGAGCATGTGTGTGTGTGAGTGTGTGTGTGTTGAGATCGTGTGTGTGTGTGAGCGTGTTGTGTGTGAGTGTGTGTGTGTGAGTGTGTGTGTGTGAGCTGTGTGTGAGCGTGTGCTGTGTGTGGTGTGTGTAGCTGGTGAGCGCTGTGTCCGTGTGTGCAGCGTGTGTGTGTGCGCGTGTCGTGTGTGCAGCTGGTGGTGCGTGTCGTGTGCACTGTGTGGTGCTGAGCGTGTCGTGTGTGTCAGTGGTGTGTGCTGCGTGTGCAGTGTGTGTCGTGGTGTGTGTGTGTGTGAGCGTGTGTGTGTGTGAGCGTGTGGCTGTGTGTGAGCTGTGTGTGTGTGGTGTTGGTAGCGTGTGTGTGTGTGTGAGCGTGTGTGTGTGTGAGCGTGTCGTGTGTGATGCGTGTCTGTGTGGTGTCGTGTGTGAGTGTGTGTGTGTGGCGTGTGTGTGTGTGAGTGTGTGTGTGTGTGTGAGCGGTGTGTGTGAGAGCGTGTGTGTGTGTACGAAGCGTGTCTGTGTGTGAGAAATTGTGTGTGGTGTGTGTGTGTGAGAGTGTGTGTGTGTGTGTGTGGTGCTGTGTGTGATGAGGCGTGTGTGTGTGTGGAGTGTGTGTGTGAGTAGAGTGTGTGTGTGTGAGAGTGTGTGTGTGTGGCGTGTGTGTGTGTGAGTGTGTGTGTGAGAGCGTGTGTGTGTGTGAGACGTGTGTGTGTGTGAGCGTGTGTGTGTGAGCGGTGTGTGTGTGAGCGTGTGTGTGTGTTACAGGACACTGTTATTCCTGCAGGGTGTAGTTGCTGACTCTGACAAAACCAAATCCTAGACTGTGTCAGTGACTGGCAGAGAGATGGGGCAGCTGTCTTCACACAGCTCGGCAGCAGGATAAGAGTAGTGATCAAAGAGAGGCTAGTGGAGAATATATTAAAATAAAGGGGGTGGGGGAGGGGGTGTCTTAGGGCACGGATGGGGTGGAGTTGAGTAGACTGGAGAGCGAGCGAGGTAGGGGTAGTGTGACAAATAAGGCTGTGAAGGAGTGGACGTGTGGAAAACGAGGCATGCTGCTTGTGCTCGGGGGATTGCCTGCAGCCAGATACAGTATGTGCACAAGTCTCAGTGCAGACACAAGTTTTAATGACCAAAACTCAACTTCAGGACAGAAAACATTCATAGACAACAATGTGTTCTTATCTATACATGAAGAGGATGCCGTTCATAGGTGCAGATTGCAGTACTTGCTTAGGACACTTTGTCAGTGTACAGGTTGAAATGTACAGGTTGAAGTGCCTGAACTCAAAAATTAACACCTCGACTCAAAACCAACTGATAATAATTTTGTGAAACAGTTTTCCTGACTGTAGTTCTTGTGAGAGTAGGGAACAGCTGGAAGACAGCAGCTGCTGTAGGACAAAGATGCTTTAGTTTGTCAAGAGAGAGCCATGAAAACCACTACAACGGGTGTATTTCTACTACTGTTTGGACTGGATCTGATCCTGAGTTTTTCTCCTGGGGCGGATCCAGTCGAAGGTAGGTCCATTTTTAACTCAAATGCTAATAATGAGTGAGAAGCGTCCACCTTGATTTACCTTGGAAGAGGCTGTAAAAGTTGGGAAAGGGCTCCGATACAGGTCAGGGAGTCAGAGATGTTCACTCCTGTGTACAGTGACGTCTGTACTGAGATGATGTTGGTAAGTGCTGCTGTTAGCCGCTGTTTGCCGCTGTTAGTCGCTATTAGCCGCTATTAGCCTCTGTTAGCCTCTGTTAGCCTCTGTTAGCCTCTGTTAGTGAAACTGCCTTTGAAATCGATGCAACTTTGTTGGACTGTTTAGTGAATAAACTCATATAATGTGTAATCAAACTGTCTATCAGAGGTAAAGCGAGATTTTTAGGACACTTGCACCTAACTAACATTAGCCTATAATCAGCTGTTGCTGTTGTTTAGCCAGCTTGTTGTCAGCTGTCTAGCGATGGATGGAGTGTGTCTAATCTACTGACAGTTATCGTAGATTAGTCAAGCAGTATTGCAGGTTGTGGCAATACTGGTAATAAATGAGCATGTTTATGAGATGAGGATGACATTTTATTGTCAGTGGTGTTGTCTCTGTTCTTCACACATTCATTTCTTTCATGAGGGGGAGCCCTTGATAAAACATAGGTACAATCCTTCACATCTTAAGTCGGGAGGTGCAGGTATGAATTTTATGGCCCTCTGGAGCACATACATACCTACAGGTTCTCTTCTCCTCCACTGGTGTCTAGCCACATACATTAGATGCCAGGAGTGGGAAGGGAGGTCTCCCTCCTGGGCACTATATTAAAATATAGTGGGGGCACATGGCAGCTTCCACAAACCTGCTCCTGTTAATCAATAATAAGTTTATGAGAATGCATTAGTTTGTTGGAATATGTATTTACACACTATTTTATTTGTTTATTGTTTATTCATAAGTACAGTATCCTTCTCTCGATAGCCAAAAATCTACTGACTGACTGCTGCATACAATGCATTTTTTTAACGTTACATTTATCATCATGAATCAGAAAACGAATGAATCGAGAGCAAGTTTATATGATGAGGCAGAATGTGTTGTTACAGTGGCTCCAAAACCCAAACAGTCCGCCGTGTTCCCGTAACATCCTCTGGTCTTTGTCAAGGATGTTTTTATCCTGCTCAATAATGGATGAACCTGAGCCACAGAGAGGGAGAGCGATCCTCCTCTGGAGCAACGCTGCAGCACTAATGCTTCGGAGTACTCTCAGGCCTGGCCCTCCTCTGTAAAAAGCTGTGTACTTTGATCTAAAACGAAAGGAATTTATTTTGATAATCTCTTTCAAAGTATCGTAATAAACACCATTTTTCATCCTTCATTTCTTGGTGTTTTCCCCTCATTTATTCATGTGAAGGGAAAGGATATAATTAGCTACATTTCAGTTCACAAATGCAAAGCACTTGTGAAAAAACCGAGGCTTTAAGTCCCGTCTTCTTTTAGAAGCCTACAGATTGACCCTACACTGATCAGGCTTAACATCATGACTGCTGACAGTTGGTGACATGATGCCTGTTAGTTGGTGGGATATATCAGGGGGGAAGTGAACATTTTGTCCTCAAAGTTGACAAGTTAGAAGCAGGAACACGTATATACTATATATATAATGTTCTTCCTCTACCCCCCCATTTTTGCACATGTCGAGGAGCGTGTCAGGTTACATTTCACTGTGTGTTATACTTGTATAACTATGCATGTGACAAATCAAGAACCTTGAACCTTGAACCTTGGAATAATTGGCAAGCTTCAGGATTTGAGGGAGTTTGACAAGAGCTGAATTGTGATAGCTAGATGACCGGGTCAGAGGATCTCCAAATCAGGCAGTGTGATGCTTTGGTCAATGTTCTGCTGGGAAGCCTGGGGTCCTGACACTGATGTGGATGTTACTATGACACGTACCACCTTCCTAAGCATTGCAGACCATGTACACCCTTTCATGGAAACAATATTGCCTTATGGATGTGGCCTCTTTCAGCAAAGCAAAAAGGGTTCAGGAAGGGTTTGAGGAGCACAACAATGAGCTTGAGGTGTTGAGTTGTCTTCCAAATTCTCCAGTGCTGGAAAAACAAGTCCGATCCACGGAGGCCCCACCTTGCAACTTACAGGACAAGACAATCTTTCACTAAACACCTTCAGGGGTCTGAAGGAATCGTTTTTTATTTGTTAAGCCACTTAGAAATAATCTATGAATTATTCAAGTAAAACTACATCAATTTCCTTAGAAAAATAATAATAATATGGGAAAACTGGATATTAGAGTTAATTTCCCTAAGAAACAGGAACAAATTCTTACACCTGAATTAGAATTAGATTTTGCTTCAAATCATCAGTATATATGGAGGAAGTCAGGACTGAGGTACAGCAGTGAGTGCTACAGCCATCTGTGAAACATGGTGGAGGCTCTGTCACGGTGCTCGTTGAAATCAATGAAAGTTTGAACAAACACCGTGTAAAACCATCAGGAGCATCTGATCCAGACCAAAGGAACATAAATGTTGCAAACCAGATGAAGCCACACATGTTCAAAACACCATTTTAATGCACTTTATTTTTGTGTTTGACTTTTTTAAAGAGAATATTAACACACTGAAAAAGCATTGATGAAAGAACCTTTGGGAACAAATGAAAACTTCTAATCAGACAAGCTAACGTGTGTTTTCAGCAGCCGTACAGCAGGTTGATCCTCCTGATGTCCCAGTAGGACATGCCCTGCCTCTGGCCAATCTGGACGTTGGGGTTGGGGATGGGGGTGATGGTTTCCCTGCCATTGATGGAGAAGGCTGTTCTTTCATAGTGCATTATGGAGGAGTAATCGTAGGGAGTGTTGAGGTTGTTGGTGTCCTGCTTGTCGAAGTTGTAGGCCATCTGTGGGTCGATGTTCTCCCAGTTGATCCTGACGTAGTAGTCGCGGTCGCTCCTGGTCTGCTCGTGCTGGAAGCCCAGAGCGTGGTTGACCTCGTGCTGGACGACGCCAAAGTAGACGCAGCCCTGCCTGTTGAGAGACAGGACCTGCTTCCCTCCCTGTCTGCCCACAAAAGAGAAGCATCCGTTCTGGCTCTCGATGCTGATGTAGTCGTTCTGGTCCTTACGGTCGACAAAGCGGACACAGGTCTGGCTGTGGAAGGACTGCAAGGCATTTCTGATCAGCTGCCTTTCCCCGCTGCTGTACTCACTGCTGATGGCGAAGGGAACCGTCACCAGGCCGTTGTTGTCTTTCTGCCACAGGCATCTCTGGTAACTCTGGCATTTAATGGCATTTCTGCTTTTTGGAAGCAGGATGTCTCCTTCCAGCAGGATCTCGTTGCTGCCATTGTTTGCGGTCAGAATCCTGGTGGTGATATCGACGGTGTGGTCTTCCTCCACCTGGCCCTCTCCTCCTCCTCTTTCCTCCATGAGAGGATGAGCCTGAGAGAGGCCGAGCAGCAGCAGCAGGCTGACAGAGGGACTCATCTTCAGAGTGGGTCTGGTAGCTGTGGAGCTTCTTTGCAGAGCTGCTGTGGAGAGACTCCTCGGAGCTTCGTGTCTGACACAGTTGAGTCGCAGGTCTTTATACTCTCCTCTACAGGTGTGTCTGCAGGAGGATTATGGGCTGGGGCCCACATCGCTGGGCCTGAATAAACCTGAGAAGGGAGGACTGCACAGACAAACCTACTCTTTCAACATGCTGTGTTATGTCAGGGCTGTGGACGGATCAACACAGTTACTTTACTGGGTGGGACTTGTTTAACTACACATTCGAAACGTCTACAACTAAAAAGTCCTCAAATTCTCCATTTGCAACCACCTTTATTTTCACTTTTATTTTGGACAGTCAGAAAATGCATATCTAAAAGTAATCTTTTCTCTTTTCTTCATCTGGCTGCTGTGTTTTTCTTCTCATTGACACAGTTAAAATAGTTTGAATTTGCTGTTCATACCATAAATCATCCCTGTAAAGCCTGAACCTTGAAACAATTCCCAGAAAGAAATAGTTTTGAAAATGGAGAGTTTATTGACATTGTCATATATATATGTATATGTAATATATGTTCTATAAAAATGACTTTATGGAACATGTACGCATTAGAATCACACTACAGACAAAGTGTGAAACTGAAATACAACAAAATGTTATGTTGGTCAGACCAACAATCAAATGGCTGAAAGTACAACTCACTAAAGAAACTTGATGATAACTTCACTCGAGGAAGATTAGTCCAGTTCTCATCTATTTATTTTAGTAAGTAATTATGGATTTGGTTCATTACAAAGGTTTAGTTTTTTTCTGCTGAAATGCATCATTATTGTAATAATTTAAACATTTTTCTCTTGTTTTCAGAGAAGCTCAGGTTTACCTTTTTTTTCTTCAGTCGTTGAGTCTTTCTGTTCTTCCCTCCACGATTTGTCTTCATTAGGAATCAGGTGCTCACATTTATGTGTGTCCCAAAGAGAAAGCGTCTTCTGACGTTGCAGTCATTGATGTACATTACAAACTTTCCACGACACCACCATCAGGCCACATTTAGTCCAAATCATGACATTCTTCTGGTACACTATATGGACAAATATATGTCCTACTACAGTACCACAGTTTAATTCATTAACTCTTTCATCCATATAGCACATCTGGCTCAAATGAGAAGCTTGATGCACATAATTTGACCAGTTACGTTCCCCTAGCATTCAGTTAGCATTTACTGAGAAGTTAGCTAATCCCATTAAAACCATCACCAGTAAACCAACATGGGTAATCTAAACTTGGCTAACAGCAAACTTGACAATGTATTTGTAATATTGGAAAAATTAATAAAGAAAAGAAAAGAAATGCTTTTCTGAGAAGAATTTTTTTTATAAACATACACTTTAGGCTGTATAAAGCATGGCTGAGGATTGCTTATCATCCTTGACTGGCTGCCACTTTGAAACCTCAGGATATCCATCCATCCATCTTCATCCGCTTTGTCCGGGGCCGGGTCGCGGGGGCAGCAGCCTAAGCAAAGAGGCCCAGACCTCCCTCTCCCCAGCCACCTCCTCCAGCTTGTCCGGGGGAACACCAAGGCGTTCCCAGGCCAGCCGAGAGATATAATCTCTCCAGCGTGTCCTGGGTCTGCCCCGGGGCCTCCTCCCGGTGGGACATGCCTGGAACACCTCACCCAGGAGGCGCCCAGGGGGCATCCTTGTCAGATGCCCGAACCACCTCAGCTGGCTCCTTTCGATGTGGAGCAGCAGCTGCTCTACTCTGAGCCCCTCCCGGATGGCCGAACTTCTCACCCTATCTCTAAGGGAGAGGCTCAGCCACCCTTCGGAGGAAGCTCATTTCGCCGCTTGTATCCGCGATCTCGTTCTTTCGGTCACTACCCACAGCTCGTGGCCATAGGTGAGGGTAGGGTGCCCGAGGGCGAGCGTCTGGTGGCCGGGCCTTAGTCCATGGGGTCCGGCCGGGCACAGCCCGAAGAGGAGACATGGGCCCATCCTCCTGCAGGCCCACCACCCGCAGGAGGCGCCATAGGGGTCGGGTGCATTGTGTGCCGGGTGGCGGCCAGGAGCGGAGGCCCTGGCGGACTGACCCCCGGCTGCCAAGACTGGCAATAGGGACCTCAGGATATCGCTGTCATAAATGTTTTTGTACCCATATTTGAGAAATGCTCCGTTTGAGCTATAATAAGACTTAAATGAGTGAGTTAGCAAAAAAAATCCCTCCTTATATTTTTGAATCAAGGTAGAAACACTTGGCTTAAATATGTTAATTTCTGAGGTAAAGATTGGCATTTTGAAATGGGGACAGTGGGGAACAGTTTGGACTTGGGTGGAAGACCTGCAGTTTGTGCCACTTTCATTTTTAGCCCCCAGAGTTTTCTGCTTGGTCTGTTCACTAAACATAAAGCTACAGCTAGTAGCTAGCTAGCCCATCATAGCAACTGTAAAACAGTACTTGATCCCATACAAAACAATTTTGTGATTGGTATTCTTTCTTTTTTCTGTAGATTCAACAAAAAACACAGCTAAGCTTGTTGTTTTTGCACTGAGGTAAGCTAACGCTGCACATGGAAGTTTAGCTAATATTTAGCATGTAACTTGCTTATATGGAAATTTTGGCAACATATCAGAAAATGACAAACACTGAAACAGTTGATGTGAAAAAAGTGTGAATCTTTCTTTTTTAATGTGACAATTGTGTTTTTCCCGAGGAGAAGTTTGTGAAAGGAAAAAAGGATAGCAGAAGGGATTTATAATTTTTTTGTGTTATGAAACAATAAAACCTTTTAAAGTTAAATTTAGGTCGTTAAAAAGGGAGAAACGTTTTAGCAGTTGTGGTTATTCGACTGAAACTTCTGTATTTACCGTGTTTTCCTCAGCTGACATTTCTGAATGTTTTGGCTCTTTAGGAATCACTTCTTGCCTTTCAGTCTGGTTCCTCTCATATATTAAACTTGCGCCAAAGCTAAACACCACAAAGATGAATATCAAATGCTTTATCTTGTTGACTGTCAGTGTATCCCTGGACTGCTGGCTTCTTGTTTAGAGAAAACAGGGCCATCGGGTGGACTGTCTGCCACATAAGGTGTAATCTAAAAAGTGAGCGGTAGTTTGGGTAAATGCCACCCTGGACGTTAGAGATTGAGATTGGAGTCTCTAAGCAATAAAGACAGACACGGATGCAACTAGGGTTTATTACTTTTAATCAATTCAGCTAGCTACAAAATGTCCACCACTTCACACACTGACAGGATACAGAGAGGGAGTCTTTAGTATTACATGCGTTGAGGACATCAATCTCACAGTTTAACCTATTGTGTCATTCAGGTTTAGGTAATTCATCACCTTACTCTAACTACTTGACATTTTGGCGATTTGGTGTGCATAGCTCTAAAGTACAGAAGCAACAAAAAAACCCATTTGTATGTATTTTTTTGTTTCAGAGTATAGTTGTAATTGTTATTTAATATTGTCATTATTCTTACCAATAACAAACCACACGGGGAGAATAAACTTACATATACGGTTTTCTTATAAAAGTAAGGTCTCTCAGAAATATGCGTCTTTGCTTTACATTGCAAACGTTTATTTTTTTCAGAGCATCCAAAACCTATGATACAGTACACAACCAGTCCTCAGCTTTCATCATATAATCAACATCTTCATCACTGAACTGCATAATCATTTAGAAAACAGGTCATTTTTTTGCAATACAACCCAAAGTCCTCAGTTGTTTCAACTTCATCTCACTTTTTTGATCCCTTTTGCATTATTGTACAACGAGATGGTCACAGTCGGTAAATATATCGAGACAGAAAGAGTGGCACTATTGCAAACTTGCAGGAGTATGGAACGATAAACTGTGTCCTAATACCGAGCATGCGTTTTGTCAATTTGCTACTGCCATGTTATCATTTTTTATATATATTTTTTCAGACAGGTTTTATTTATAAGACTAAAATCTACCATTTGTCATGCAGAGAACGCACAATTCACATCACTTGGAATGCAATGTCTAATACAGCTACAGAGAGTCTAGTTGCACATTGTCTAAACAGTAACTCAGTATGATTGCGATGAAGGAAAATGGACCAAGGACTGCCTTTTGATTGTAAGTGCTCTTTGCCGTCCCGCCCAACTGTACCGCCGCTTAGTGACTCGTGTTTGCCATCGATCTTCTCCTGCTGTTTTTGTGACAACACCAAAATAAGGAGCATGACAGTAGCCTATATGTAATGACACAGTTTTACTAAGACGATACTGAGATACCGAAAAGGAAGAAAAAACAAACAGCTTGTACAGCATTCCTATTATATACTTGTCATCCAGAGAAGTGTACTCGTGTGTATATATATATATGTATATATATATATGATATGTGAGATATATATATATATATATATATTTGACATAGAGAATAAAAACTTCACAGGTGAGCTAGAGATCCATCAAGTCAGCACTATATACAACCTTTGGAAAGAATGATATACGGAGTATAAGAAATCATCTTTTTACGAGGACAATCATTTTGAAAAAGCTCGACAGACGACACAGAACAACATTTACAATGGGCGGGGAGGTGATATGTGCATGTGTGCAAACCTAGAAGGTCAATACCATGATGAAAGCATGTCAGCGCCTATCGATGCGTGGCGCGGGACGCCGGGACGTTCACGCTCCGGACTCCGGGCGTTTAGCCACTGCCCAGCATCTTTGTGGCGCGCTGGTTGGCCTCATCGATCCTGGTCTTGTTGGAGTCGGCCTGTGAGAGAGGAAAAGGTAATGAGAGGGCTTTGTTGATTGATTCCACAGATCTGTATTTTGGTGTTTTATCTTTAGTACCCGGTTAGATAGATTTCATTGTACTTTTGGTGTGGTAGAGCTTTGAATTTAGAGATGGAGCTTTTTAAAAAGACTCTATTATACAAAGAGACCATTAAATATAGAAATGCTTAAGAAAATAAAAGGTAAGACAACTTTTCTTTGCTGTTTCTACATTTTATCTCTGACCTGATTTTAATGACTGTCATTCCTTTATGTCTTAGAATTAAGAGTTGCACAGTTCTGCGTCAAAGGCATTAAGTTATTTAAGTCTTAAGGTTGGACATTATTTTAAAACTTTCTAACCAATCACCAGCATTTCATCAACTGCAAATTTACGGGCATGTTCACAGCACTCTTGCACATCCTCACAACGTGGCCACTCGATGTTCTTACTGTTTCAGTTAAACCAAACCAGGAAACAGGGATGTACGTGAATGTTGGAATATCCATGGAGAAAACCTTGCAGCCTATAAAAGACCCAACCTGGCTGAGCTTTGTGAACCGGAGCTGGTGTCGTATACAAACCAAGCTTTCCAAGCTTTTCCTTCGTGTCCACACTGGTTATATGTTATATTTGCAAGGAGGCAACTCACTAAATAAGCAAGATGACTCAACTCGGTGATTACATGAACCCGGTGCGCTTGAAGAAAAAGCTAAAAAGCTGTGCGTGTACCTTCTCCATGATCCTGTCGATCTGGCGATTCTGGGTGTCGATCTCGTTGCCCATGTCCAGAGCCATGTGGCGCAGGTTGCCAATGATGCCACCCACCTGCTCCAGGTTCTCATCCATCTCGTTTTCCCGGGCATCGTCTGTTACCCTACCATACAAAAGGTCACATTTATCTCTGCAGTAACTAGTACAGCACATAGTGCCACTGCTGTTGTCCATATTTCACCTCTGAACCTCCAAAGAGCAGAGACTGACCGCAGGATCCTGTTCATTGTGTTTCTTTATTAATATCACAATGTCACAGTGTTAAATATCCAGATATATAATTCCCAGTTTTTCAAATATATAGACACAGATTAAAAAACTGAATGTGAAATATGATATAATCTAATATCCACATTAAAGTCTAAAGCCTGTGTTGTTCTCAAGAATATAGATTTGGATTATAGTTCTCCATCAGGTAATCTGATTACATATGAAGACAACAAGACAAGAACCAGATAATGAATGTTTTTTTCTGCTGCTCCTCGTCTTTATCTGACTTTCAGTCTATTTACAGCTGTTCATGTAGCTAATGTAGCTCGACCTTCAGTAGATGCTGAACTGTGGACTCGTGCTTTTTCTATTAGTCGATGGTATTCAAGTAGAAACGCCTTCATTTGCTCTTTCGTTGTTACATTAAGTATCACTAAAGTACTAAAAGTAGAGCTGATTTCAGTACCTGTTAGCAGGGATGGGAATAACGCGTTACTAACGGCGTTACTGTTTTCAGTAACGAGTAATCTAACTAATTACTGTTTCTATCGTTACAACGCCGTTACTGTTACTAACAAGAAAATGAGGTGCAGTCGCGTTACTATTTTTCAGCAAACAGACGGTTGAAGCTGTGTTCAGCTCACCGCACCTTCAGGTGCAGGAAGTAGCTGTAAGTAATCCGGGCGCTACAGCTTTAAGCAGCTGCACGCTCCCGCTTCTATAAATAGTTTGAAATGTGTGGTTGTTACAGTAAAAATATCACTTTTTCTACTCTGATTTTATGTTTTGTGTCTGATTTTAAATCAATTGTGTTAATGCAGTCTGTCAAAATGAAAACATGACTGTAAATTCAGACACGTGAGGTTGTGCTGAAAAGAATGAGACCAAACAAGGCAGATAAACAGTTAAAGGTAAAATTTGGAGGGAACATCAGAAGGAGTTAAAAATGGCCGATTGTACCCTGGACCCCAGAGGATTAAACGTTTTTTTAAAGCAACGCAATAGTTACTTTTCAAGTAATCAGTTACTTTTAGAATCTGGTAACTCAGTTACTAACTCAGTTACTTTTTTGAAGAAGTAACTAGTAACTATATTTAATTACTTTTTCAAAGTAACTTGCCCAACACTGCCTGTGAGTACCTTTGTGGGTACATTTAAATACTGACTAAGGCCGACTCTATGTAAAAAGTGGAATAATTGATTATCCGTGTATGTGGTTACTGCCAGTGAGCTGAAGAAAGTTTAGGAAATTATGAAAAATACCAGGATATTTCAAACTTTCTGCTGTGACATCTGGATGGCTCTGGCACAAACACCATGAAAGCATGGATTCATAGTTCAGGCTGGTGGTGATCTAGTGATGGGATTTTCTTTTGTACACTTGATTATTGACGAAATGTTGCAGCATTGTCGAGTATTATTGCTGATCATGTGTATCCCTTAGTATACCACGTCACAAAGCTCCAATCATTACAGTTCATTGTATTCAAATGATCTCCACAGGCACCACATCTCAATCTAACGAGCCCGTTCTCACTCCCGAGGCGCAACATCCCGACGTTTTGTCACGTCCCACGGCGTTCCTGAGGAACGCGAATGGTGACCTTCCGCGTTCTTATGGTACGCGCCGGGTTATGGATTAAATCCAGTGGAATTACGATCTCGCAGTAATAGACATTCCTGCCCTGTATTGCAGCCCTAAACCTAACCTTAACCAGCACTGTAATGACGTGAAATAGTGTTTTCCCAAAGTGATTTAAGTTCTTATATGTCCTCAGTTTTCCGATGTCGTCATGTAGGAACGTGTTGGGTAGCCGAAAACGTAATATGTTGACGATTTGTCACCTAGCGTAAAATGTTACGCTTTGGGAGTGAGAACGGGTTGATCTAACAGAGCGCGGGAAATGCGGATCATGGGTCTGTAGCAGCAGTATGGATCAATATCAAAGTCACCCAGGAATGTTTCCAGCATGTTGTCAGTTCTATGCCATGAAGGATTAAAGCAGTTCTTTTAGGAAAAGTAAGAGTACTAGAACAGCGCACCTAACAAAGTGGCTGGCGAGAGCGGACGGACATCTCAGTGCTACATAAAGGCTGGTCTGCTTTGCTAGACTAGTCGGGCTGCCGGTGAGGCCAAAAACGATGCCATGTGCACGTTTATCCTCATCTTGCCTCGAAATATTCCAGACAAGATGAATGTGCCCCGTAAAATCGCACACATCCAAGCGTTCCTCCTACCTGCGGATGAAGCCTCCGCTGATGGCCATCTGTTCGCGTTCGTCCACCACCCGGGCGGGCTGGCTGGCCACCACCCCGTCCTGGTTATTCCCCCAGGCCTTGCTGGCTCCGCTCTTCATCCTGGCCACCGGCAGTGACGAAGAGAAAGTTACTCAACAGTTTGAAAAAAGCGACTCGCCATTTACCTCAACCAGGCAGGCTTCCAATTAGTCAAACCTAACAAAGAGAGCCTTGGATTTGAGGTACTGCAGCAGCACATATGTAAATATATTAGCATGTAGCTGACACACAGTGTTAATCGGTTTCATGCAATCAGCACATAAATATATGGTGGGACTAGACTAAAGTCGAGCAAAGCATAGCAGGCATGGACTGGCTGGTAGACTGGGTTTGGTAGGTACAGGCTCATTCTGTTGTAACACAGTACTTATGTGTGCGATGTTATATTGCAGGTATATAACATACTGTTCAGAATCAGGCAAGCCCTGTACGCTGTGCCATTTCGTGTCTTAACATAGCTGCAATTTGAACTGTGTTGTAGCCTGATTCCTTCTCTCTGTCCTAAACCGTCATACTTCTGTGTTATTGCAACAGTAAAGCACATCCCACTCCCACAGTGTGACAGAAAACAGAGAAGAGACAGAGCTTGTGGCAGACACACAACACAGAGTGTACAGGACTGTCACATTGTTGGGAGGGACGACGATCAATGCGGAGAACAAACTGCGAAACAAGAAGAAGGAGAACAAAACAAAACAAGAAACTGGAGGGAGTCAGCAGAGAAGAGCGCCTCGTTTACCTGTTCCTGAACCATCGGCATCACCCACCCCAACCCCCACACCTGTCTGTCTTTATATGTCACAGAGTCCTGGTCATGTTGAGGTGGTGAGGCGGGGGAGTGGGGTAATGGTTGTGACTCAGCTTATCTCTCAACGAAAGTCACATCTGCTTGCGTCTGTACAGCTGTGCTAACACAATCGCAGCTCGGCTGCTCGGCCTATCAAAGCTCACTCTGTCACATTCAGCATCTGTTTTGGCTCCACACAGCAGCTAGATGGAGTGGAAGGTAACAGTTGTCTCTTTAGTTAGAGCTCTGTCGATGCTGTCTGTGTACATATGTAAACATTTTCCTGCCCATTCAGTAGCATCCTGACACTTCTTTGCTTGTATCACAGTTGCTGAGCTTTTATAACCTTGGAGTGCTGTGTGGATGTATTCTAGCTGTATTGGGGATGGCAATGGCTCAGCCGCCTCCTACACTGCTCTTATTAATAGAAATGGACTGAGGCAAGGCTTCGCTGAGCGCCCTGTCCCTGCTGACACACACCAATATGATTAACACATACGCTACCCTTGTCTACGTCCTTTATATTTCCATCTGTTTTCTTCTTTCTTTCTGGTGCGTCTTTTTTAATCTCCTCTCCTTCTGTAAAACTTTAATTTGCAATTTACTTTCCTGCTGTCTCAGAAAGGATATACTGCACATTTCTAATCAGATCTGCTCTGATTGAGCAGAGATGATCTGATTAGATGGTATGAGTATTGCAGGACCCGCGGTAAGACTAAAGTCATTCTGCCTCATTCATTCATTGAGCGACCTGCAAGTCGAGCAATCCACCACCAGCTCCTGAGTGGCATTCAGACGGCCACAATATGAAGCCTTTAAGAGGGAAATCTGGGGTCTGCTAATTCTGAGAGACATGCTGAAGGGATTAGGAGGTACAGTGAGCAGCAGTGCTGAAAAACATGTATCTCTTTTAGCATCCTGCTATGTGTGCAGGCAGGTTGAGTCAATGTCCCAGCAGGCTGCCACTATCTGATATGGCTGACCTACATGTGAGCGAGTTCCCTGCAGGAAAGGGAGCTTAGCAAACATCAGTGTTTAGCAGCCAGAGTGGAATAAAGGCTAAATTAGCACAGCGCTCTGCAGGAGAGGTGGCGCTGCAGACAAACTGCAGCAGAAACAAGGGTCCTGCACACAGTGCTGTGGCATGATGCACCCATTTTATACATCGACCCTGACTACGTTCCTAAAAATATCTCAGTGCGCATGTGTCCTAGCCCAGTTTCTAGCTGCAAGCTACACCACAGATCACTCCTGTTTTTCTCCTTTGCTCTGAATGTGTCATTCTGTCATTTCTTTCCTATTTCCAGCGTGTTCGCTGCCATACTTTGAGCATCTGACAGTTTTGTTGTGCAGCATTCCTCTTTTATCTTCTCTTTGTTCTTTTCCATCGTTTGCCAAGCAGGGACTTCAGTTAACTTTATTTTCTTTGTATGTCTTTAAATTTGGTCCAACCCGTAAAGTTACGAAACGACAGCTCTGCTCACAAATGAACTCTGAACACGCGCCGATGTGAGTTTGGCACAAAACGATTGCTGTTCATCAGGATCACCATCAGTATCATTTTCATTGTAAACATCAACATCATGATCGTAGCATCATCATGTGTAGCATTGCTTTATGAGTTACATCATCACGCATGCATGAGCATTCACAGGGTCATGCTCGCCAGTCTTTCCATGTCATTGGTGCTCGGTGGCTCATAGAAGGCAGTGGGGGAGGGGGTGTTCAACGGGAAACAGAAAGGTCTCATTGCCTGCAAACAGGTGAGGATCTACTGGATGTCAGAGCAGTGTGGTGGTGGTAGAGATCATGCAGATGAGGAGAAGTGTCAACCAGTCCTGGACCAGGCTGGCCAAAGGCATGTTGGGACCAAGATCGCTACATTTCCATCTGGAGTCAATACATTAGGATGATCTAAGTGCCAAGATGCTTCTGGAGCCCCAGCCCTGCTCTTTAAATCTAAGTACGTTTTATAATTGGGAAGGTCAACAGCTTCCCACCACCATGCATCAAAAATGAGAAAAAACCCTCTTCAGGAGGAATCGATACGACTGCTACAGGTGGGACTTCTACAGCGGCTACACCTGCATGTAGACGACTCCCATCACAGAGCTGTTTGGAGAAGTGGAAGCTTAGAGAATATGGAACTTGGTAGAAGAGAGGCACTTATTGATGAAGCATGGCCTTGGCTGGGTGGGGGAGAGTTGACTGGACGTTTAAAGCTCGGCTTTATGGAATTTGGGTCTCACCGGTAGGTTTGTATCAGCCTCATTTGACCGTACAAGGTATGTAAAAATCTGGGTGGTGAATCAATTTTAACTTTGGAAGAACTTTAGCAGCTTTTTGAGGTCAATTGTTCGGTGATGGTTCAGACCGTTGGACTATGAGATGCTCCCAGTTGGGGAGCTATAAATGCTGGGACACTATGTTTGCTATGCCCAAAGAAGGTCGTTGGACGTTTTCATCACTCATCCAGGTGACTCCTTCAGTCTCAGCTGACTGTTAGCAAATCCCTTCAGTAAACCATGTGGGAGTTGCTACTGAATCAGCAAATATTTAAATAAAAGAAGATAAAAAGTACTAACTGACCAACATGACTGGGCCTAACGAGTGTCACGTACTGTTACGGGAAATCACGTTATTGTTTTAGATGTTTGGGTTTTTTAAAAAATTGTCATATTGTGACTGGAAATGTTTAACCTTAAGTGGGCCGACTGAACAGGGACGTTTTTGACGTTAATCATTCCACATTGTGGGCCAGGCTCAGTGTTTATTAGGAGCTGGAGTAGAGCAGACTATTGGCTGATGGCCATTGTGATGTCACTTCTACCTCGGTTTTATTTCTTAGATACTTAATTTTAAATGGCAGGCAGGCAGGCAGGCAAGCAGCACCTACTTGTTACATGGACAGGAGCAAAGACCACAGAATTTCCCTAGATCGTTCAAATTCTTTTCTGCATCCTTCATGTCCTTATTGATTTGGTCCATTCCCTCCTCGATGCGCTCCAGTTGCTCTGATTAAACACAAGTCATTTATCCCCCACAGAACGAAGCAGAAGGAGAAGAGGAGAGAAAGAAAGAGAGGACAAAGGAGAGAAGACAACAACTTCAGACACTATGACGAAAGAAAGTCAAACAAAAACTTAAAAAGAAGAAAAAGGAAAAACTGGACGCCACCACATATGTAAAGAACCTTTGGGGCACATTATCAGTACCTACTTGTTACATGGACATATGAAAAGCCCACAGCATTTCCCTAAATCTTTTAAATTTTTCTCGGCTTCCTTCATGTCTTGGTTGATATGGTTCATGCCATCTTCGACACGATCGAGTTGCTCTGGTCAGGACAAAGGGATGACAGTAGTGGAATGAATTTCATTGACTGATTGACAGAAATATGAGTCATGATGAGCAGCAAGTGAAGCGTTTGTATTCTGGTGTGTATCTGAGTGTACAGTGCATCGCTTTGGTGGCTAAAATACAATTATGTGCACTTACAGACTTTTGGGGGACCAGAAAATGGTCCATGAGAGTCCCCAACAATCCAATAATGAAAGTAAATCTTCTCTCTTTGTTTTCTTGGTTCATTTGATTGAAAGTGTAAATGTTTCAGCAAAGATGTTAAAGGGAAACAAAGATTTCTGGGGGAAATCAGCGTTTCCTTTTTTTCAAATCAATAGATCAATCTCAAATCCGATCGAGCAGACTGTCAGCTCAGGATAAAGAGCTGCTCCGGGTCCTCCCACACAAAACCCAGGTTTTAGTACCAGTTTATACCCCGCAGCAGGAGAAACGGTTGTCAGTCAGCTTTAGAGGCGGCTGGCACATTTTCTTAGTTTCCAGCTGCTCCCATCACTTCCAGTACCAGTTGCAGACGGCCATGAAGGCTTAGTGGGAGACATCCTGGTAACGCTATAATACAGCCCACGACCAAGGACGTAACTAAACAGATTTTCAATGTTTATTATTTGAAATTGAATGTAATGATATTTATTTAAATATTTTTCTGATATATTTCTAAAAGTTGTAAATATTGTAAAGTGACTTTGTGCATCTCAGGGTAACTCTGTGGGAGCAATACTTTGGCTGTATTATGGAGTAGATTCATCTTTTTAGCCTTTTCTGTTGATGTGCATGATGTTTGTTCTGCTATTCGTCTTTTTATTTTTCCATCAGACGTGTACAAAAAGGTAAATACAACCAAAATCTGGAGGCCTATGTGACCTGATAACAATGAAGCCAAGTCTAACTTTCTTTTTCAAAATCACAAACACAACTTAAAAAATTAGTGAAGAGAAAAAACATGTTTCCTTTGCTTTAACATAGTAAGTTAAGGTGGAACCGCTACATAAAGGATCCACATCCCAAACTGACTGACAAACTACTTTACAAAGAAAATGTTTCCACCCAAATTATCAGGACATCACACAGAACCTAAAATGACTTATGCAGAATTTAACTTTACAGAATCGTTTTTGTCTCCTTTCCTATAAAAACCTTAAATTATGAGCAATGCAAAATGACTTTCTTCATACTTAAATTTTTCTTAGTGTTATTATTTCTTTGTTTTCTGCAGAAATCTGATGTATTGCCTCCTTATTCTTTGAGTATTATAGGTAATTGTAACTAAATTGTCATTTCAAATAAAATACATTGAAATCACATTTATTTGGTGACAGTCACAGGCTGTAAAATTCTACTGAAATATTTCCGTAGGAAACAGATGGTCGTTACAGCTGAAGACCTTTTCAGTGCTGAATGGATTTTCTCTTCCTTTGGTTGTAAGCTGCCGGGAAGCTGCCCACTTTTCCTTTCTCTGATTTAACATGTAAAACTTGGGAGAATTTAAACATTTTACAGCTACTGGATTATTTGCATGTTAGTGACAGCTGCAGCATGTGGCCCTTATGAGCTGTAGATGAAGCTGTGAGCATGAACAGCACACCTTTTGCTGCCGTTACGAGGGTCAACTGAAAACTGTGTGTGTGGCTTTAAAATGATTCAGTGTAACTGAAAGGACTCAGGTCTGTCTGGTCAGTGAGCATCGGGGCCGTCGTCGTGCTGGTGTGGTGGACGGCTGCTGGGTGAGTGAAGGGTGAGGCACGGTTAAATATGGAGTGGACTGAGAAACGACTTTACAGATTCTTTTCCCCAAATTTGTAAAATCCCTGGTTTACAGTCATTGATGGTCATAAAGGACGTCACATTGTGTTGGTGGTATTATAGAGAAGTGGGTCACTGAGTGTGTGGTGATCATTAAAGAATGATACAAAATAAAGATCAGCGATGGCTTCAAGTTCAAATTGAAATGATTTGCATCAGAGGTAAAGCACATCAGCCTATGAATGTTGACTTCAGCACCAAGTGCTGCAGAGGTGCAAATCTGGGGTCATAGGTCAGCTCGGGCTCCTGCGTCCAGTCAGCTGTTGCAAACGATCCTGCAGTTCTCGGGGCAGCAAGGCTAAATGGAGAGTTGGAGGAAGGAGAGCTTTCCTCTCCCTGAGTGATGCTGGTGCAGTCAGGCCTCTTACTGGGCTGCTCTGGTTTACGAGCTTTCCCAGAAACAGAAAACTGAGGGCGCTCAAGAGTCTAAATATCATTCACTTCACATTAGAAATGATATCTTTTAAGGTTACTGTGAGCCGACGTTCTCATTTATTGCATCTAATCAGGGATTGTACAAATCTGTAGGTGGGCTGATGGACAAGGGCTTGAATATTTTGTCATTACCAGCTAAATCGATCGTTTGGACTGTTAGTGGGCTGGAACGGCCAGGTTAGCTGTCCTCAGACCTGTTTACCTTTATTGTGATATAAAGCAGTATAATAGGTCATATGGGTGTTTTTTAAATGTATTTATTTCTTGTAAACAGATCTGAGACCAGCCCGGAGGTTACACTGCCGGCAGCACCCACAGGGACAAGGCCGTCGCCCGGTTCCTGACAATGAGTTGTTGAGCTGTAAGGTTTCATTCCTGCGGTTGCTGCCGTTAAATCTTCCTGACAGGATCTGTTATGGTTTTGGCACTCGTGACAATTCCTTTAACCGTCGTCCTCAGCTCAGAAAAACCATAAAACGCTGCTGGCAAAGTGAAAGCGGTTAGGCAAAGTAAAAAGAAAAATGTTAGCCAAAGAAAACAAATGTTAAAAGAAGCTGAAAGAAAGAAGGAAACCATGTTGAACCTTCACCAAAGAAAACATGCAACAAATCAAACAACTCAAAACAGATTCCTTTAAGGACAAAACGAATTAGTTTGGAAATACTTAAATAAAACCAAGCAACTGCAAATGAAACACGTCGTTTAATTCTAAGTCTACGAGGTGAAGACTGGAGTGTAGCGCTGCTTGTATTTGAATGCAATCATATTATCACTGTGCCGATTCTGGTCGCATCTATATGTTGTGACCCTGCGCCATCGCCCCTCATGCACACTTACCTCCCTGCTCGTCCAGCATAACCAAAGTCCTGATGCCGGCATCTTTGCTCTATTCCCCAGAGACAGGAGGTGGAAAAGGAAGACAATCACAGGAAAACAGTGGTGAGCGGCTGCAGGAGCTCAGGAAGCAGTGAAGCTGAGAAACTCTGCGCTGCTCCTTTCTTTGCATCCTTTGAAGTTAAATTCTCCTAACATGGTTAAACACGCTGGCAGAGCACAATTACACCTGCAGCTAACACGAGCGCTCTGCTCTACAGCAGGAGAGCGACACACACACACTTTTAAAGGAACATTTTTGCAATTAATTCCCTGCAAATCTAAACTAAAACATCTACCACCTTTATCCAGCTGTGTTTTGTGCTTTTCTTTTATATTTTTTGTGACTTTTTAGCCTTACAACCATTTTTTAAGAGACTTCACCTTTACCTGGTCACCACAAGAGTGAACTCCTCATTAAATAAAGGTTACAAATCTGTATTATATGAAAGTATGAACCATTCCTCATTTAACTTTACATGCATTAAGCACCATACAGGCATGTTTTGGGACAGTTCCTTCACAGATAGTTTAACCCCTTAGCAGTCCTATTAGTCCCCTAAACCATCCAATGTCCCGTGGGCGGTACGTCCGACTGCTAACAGTTTAAGGACCTTATTTATGACACCTGACACACCTGCCCAGTCTTCAGCTAGTCGGGGCAATAACAGCTTGAGCACAAATGAATGTGATTTAGAAGTCTAAGGATATAATTTACTCATATCAGCAACTCAAAAAAATCACAGACCTGCTGTTTTTTATATCGGTGCGATTAGCTTTAAATTGTGTGTTGGAAGTGTTAATCGCACACTTGATTTAAATATTCTCTGTATTTTGGCATCTTGAGAAAGGGTGAGTGGCTAAAATCTCTGAGTTATCACCTGTTACATGCAATTTTGTCACTGCGCTCTCTTTCTACCTTTTGTTTCAAAAAACCAGCTGGTGCTGGCACAGTGTATTAGTAACTGCTGGCCTAAGGCTTTAATTTAAACAGCAGAGAGAGAGAACAACACATCTGCTGCTGTGCTTTCTGTAAAGCAACAGAACAAATGCACATTGAGGTTGATCATCGGGATCATTGCTTCATCTTCTTGTTTTCCTGAACAAACAAATTGAATATTTTCCTTCCTATTACCTCTGTGCTGATGATATTGATCCGAAGATGCAAAGACATCTGTCTGTTAAACGTGGAATCAAGCTGAAGGAGATTAATGATGCTAGCATCGACAGCGGACGAGCGTTCTTCTTAAAATCGTGGTACAATGCGAGTTTTCTGCTCCTGACTGGAGCAGCTGAGCCTGCAATAGCATTCATAGTAACGCTTCTCGTCACTGATGGCGGGGCTGGCAAAGGAGTCTGAGAAGACGCAGCAGCGTTAGCTAACATACAACTGTGTGCTTCTTAAAAATGCAGCACTAAGATTTGGCAGCTGGCTCAGCCTGATCGGCATAAACACGATCACGGTGTGTCGCTGTGTACCACACGTGCTCGCCGTGACAAACAGCCACCCCTCATCCTCAGCAGTTTGGGAAGAGAGCCACACGGATGCTTGGGAGGCGAGAGGGGAGCAATAAGGAGCCTCTGCATGAGAAACCCCAAAGTATCTGAAATGTGTCCCTGGGGAAACCCAACAATAATCAACCATAATCCCAGACAGGCCTGAGGATGGTGCAGCTTTCTCCATCTAACCTGGTGGTGCAGGAGAGTATTATCCTACACCTCCACTGACGGACTGTTGATGACAGATCATTGTCCCAGGTTTACAGTTTATGTTTGCTTTTGTACCTGTGATGACATGAAATGTTCCCTATCTAATAATCCCGGCTTTTTCAAATGGCCTCACAGCAACGAGCACGCTGCTAAGAGCACGCCGCTAAGAGCACGCCGCTAAGAGCACGCTGCTAAGAGCACGCCGCTAAGGCTGCGGAATCGAGTGAAAGTCAGCCTCATTTTTAGAAACAACTAATTTTGTATTTTTCAGACTGAACAGGTCTTCTTACTGTCGTCCTGGACATTCAGTTTGTGGCGATAAACACAGAGTCGCGAGTGACATCACGAGAGCCGCTAAATGTTATCTATGTCAGCTGTTTGTGCTGCATCCTCCCCACCCTCCATCTCTCTGATCACGTGCATAAAGAAGCCGTCGCTCTGTTCAGCCCTCCTTCGGTCCCTCCCTGCCTGCAGTACATTTGTAGGGTGGAGCTGATGGTGAGAAATGTCGACTGATGATCAATATGACCTTGAGAGCTGCAGCGGGTAGCTTGTTAGCCACTCACCCCCCCAGATGCTCTCACTCCTTGTCTCTCCATGCCTCACCCGCCCTCCCTTCTTCCATCTGCGTCTGCTTGTTGCAGTCTCATTGCATCGCAGTATTATCATCTTCACGTTATGTGCTATTCACGCCATTACTCAGTTGACTCATGGTCCGCCAAAGCTGGGCACACGCTCCACAACCGTTGGGCAAAGCATGACCGTGACAGGGACGTGCTGACATGTACGTGTGGCTTTGTGTTGGACAGTTTACTGGATTTATTAAAAACGTGCTGCATTTTTCTGTGCACAGCAATCGTGACGCGTGTCTAAATGACTAAGAAGGAATTGTTTCCTCTTCTTACAGCTTTAAAACAAACAAACAAACATGTTCAGTATTTTAATATGACGACTGTTTCTGTGGATACAGCTACAATTAACTACGTATACATCACGTAACGTTACAGAAAATGCCACCAAGCCTAACTGACAGTCACACTTTTATCCACAGTTTCCTGCCATCTGGCAGCCATCTTGGTAACGCTTCTGCTGATCACCAGCACAATCTGACGAGAGAGCGCTGACCAGGTCAGAGCCTGTCTCACAGAGGACTGAACAAACACCAATCCAAGGCACAAACAGTAGACTTACTTCTGTCTTTTGATTGGCTGTTTGGGGGCAAACCGACCACTAACGGTTCAGAATAGATCTGATAGACAGGGCGCCATGTTTCCCTCTCATGTAAAGTCTGATTGTGTCCTTCCTGGCAGCGCTGATGAACGTGAACACTTGCTGAGTGTATGACAGCTGAACGCTGAGTTTGGACTTTCAGGTATCTGAGTCTCGCTCCATAAATCTGAGCTATTCTAACAGGTTTAGAGATCCTCACACAACAATGAGCTTCCTACTGTCCTCGCTCTTCTACTACTGATTCATCTCTGCTCCTCTGAGAGTTTCAGTGTTGGTACAGTGACATGCTTGCATGTAATCCTGGTGCTGCTGGTGTCGTCAGGTTAAAACCTTTAAGTTTGTAAAATGTAAAGGATCTCTGACAGAGGCGCAGTTATTAGAAAAGGACGTTTATCCTATGAGATTGTGTGTTTGCACTTTGCATACACTCCTCCCTTCCCAGATTACTGAAAATGAAGGTTTTAGTAACAGTAACAACATTGCAACACAGGAGCAAAACGACATCGTTGTAATATTCACACGACTAACCCTGAAGTCTCCTCTGCCCTGATTATATCCGAGTGTCGGCACAGGAAATGATCTGTGCTGCAAAACAGCAGCTCGTCCTGCACACGTAACACCGCGAGACGCGATTCAGTATCATTTATTTTCGTTTGTTGTTGACACACATTTTTAAATATTATTGTTGGCTATAAATCAAACTCATACACCAACATTTAGAGGACTTTTCTTACCTCTTCGACCAGCTGCAGCATACGGCGAGTGCTCTCCAGTGACTGCGGACAAATAAAAGAAACAATTCAGATTCAAGAAGCTTGGAAAGTTTTGGTTTTCATGTTATGTGCAGTTTTTCATGTGATGGCCAATAACCTGAGCATCGCACCAGACCGGCCATGAAGCCAAGCTTACCTGCAGGACTGGCAGGTCAGCTGCTCTCACTGCCATCAGCCTTTGATTTTCCATTAATGCAAAAGTCTAAAAAGTCTGCCCACAGCTGCTGCACATCTGCAAGCCTCTTTGCAACCCACCACCACCTTCCATGCTTTTCCAGGCTTTGTCATATCTGCTGTCGTGGTAACTGCTCTGCTCTGTGCCCTCTCACAGCCATGCTGCAGGTGGACACAACAGGTTCTGTTGACTGTTGTGTTCCTGTTAAATCTTATTTACACAACAACTCAATGTGGTTGTGCGCATTCGTTCGACTGAACATAAGCGAGTGTGTGTGAAACTAAATGGAGCCGATCAGAACAATCAGCAGCCGCAAACAGGATCAATCCCTGAACGATTATCGACGTGAACTCAACATGAACTCGCAGAGATGGACTGTGTGCACGCAGGACTGCATAGCTCTGACTGTAACACATGGAAATGGTGACTTATTCTAAGTTTAGAGTACGGCACAAAAGTCTAGAGCCGCCCCTCTCGTTTCTTTATATTTGTCTGGGAAATTGGGACCCGGCTACAGTGAAGATGAGCCCACACTTGTTTTAATGTTTGCTTTCACTGCTTCGGCAGTGTGCTTCGGATTTCCAGGCTAAAAATTAAGTGAAAAACGAAGCTGATGTTAATCGGACACTTTACAGACCTGCAACACTACAGCCCCAAAAAGACACGGAGCCTCTACGTTTTACAGTGTTGTACCTTTTCCTGACCTTATACACACTGACGATAATTTGAGCTAAAATGTCATCACTCCATCGTAGCTGCTGCCACGGATTTTCAGTCCAGTTCTTGTGTGATGTGGCAGAACAGCCGCCCCTCAGCTGAGACGATTTCTGTGGGAAACAGTGGATAAATCACCAGAAGACCCAAAAGCATCTCTCAGGTCCTCTGCCGCGTCTTTCCTGGATTATTTCCCGTTTCTTAAGTTCATCTGCTGCAGATAGTTTTTAAACTCCTTGGAAATAAAATATCAAGAAATGAGGGGCAGCGTCAGACAGCATTCTGTCTTTCATATAATCATTTCACTCGCTGGGCCCTCATTTTAAGTTAGCCAGTGTTTCTTAGTAGATAAATGGCTTAATCATGAATTGAGCTGTGGTTTAGGGAAGGCCTCGAAGGGCACTGGTGGCAGCTCTCGGGCCGACAGATCCCCAGGAGCTAAACAGAAGTGGGAGGGGGGGGCACGACAGCTTGCAGAGCTGTGGGAACATGTAAGATAAGACCTGGAAGGTCCTGAAATGCAGCACTTATAGCACGTGATGGGCATTTGTGTCTGTTTTACTAAGTTAGCACTGATTGATCAAAATAACTCAGCTTTGTTATTAGCAGCAGGCAGAATCCTCATCGCTGTGTGACGTCTGTTATTAGCTGCTGGCTGATGTGTAACGGGGGCTCCCATTCTCTAAGGAGCGTGAGGCTGCACAGAGGCAGCAGCTCCGCCTCGCTGCGCTCGCTGCAAGCGCATCATCTGCGCTGGTAGGGGTTGAGGGGTGGGGGTGTCGGTTAGACAAACAAATCTGACACCGAGCAGCCATTTTTCACGTGGCTCACGTTCTTTTTCCTTCTTCTGATTCTGCCTTTTTGCATTCTGTCTCTGATCGGTCTGCATCAGCTCGCTCGTTTGCTTCCATCTGTTGGAATCGCTGTGGAGGCTGAAGCTCACAGAAGCCACAAAACTGTTATTCCAGCGCCGCCATTTTGTGTTTGCCCTGCGTTCCTGCGTGTGTGTGTGTGTGTGTTTGTATTTAATATTCTGCTCAGCTGTGCCACAGTGAGTCATATGTGAAGCTGGAGGGCTGATCAGCTGTGGGCCATGATGGAGACTTTCTCACTCTCTCACTGCGAAACACACACACACACACACACACACACACACACACACACACACACACACACACACACACACACACACACACACACACTCTCTATAATGTGCTCATTAGTGCACCCTCTTACTGTGCTGCATAGTTTCAGTATGTTTGAAGTTGTGATAAAACAAAGGTGCTCGGCGTCTCCAACCACCGCGCGACTCCTCAGCGAGTCAGTAAGCGTGCACCTGCCATCACGAGGCAAACCCCTGTGATGCAGCAAGTCCGGTGTTCTCACCTCATCAGCCAGCTGGTCAGCACGTTGCTGCATGTCTGACAGCTCATTGCGCATGTCCGCATCATCTGCCATGTCTGCTGGATGTCGGGGGTGGAGAAGGTCTCCGGCAGGGAAGAGAAGATCCTAGTGGGAGTCCGGGGAAGGCTGGAAGAGAGGCAAAACACAAAGCATTCAGCGTGCAGCACACGGCTCAGTCGACTGTCGCATCAACGGACTCGGGACGATGGAGAACGTGGATAATTTGCTGTGCGACCACTGCAGAGTCAACTAACGTACCCGTGAGCTTGTGCAGGATTCAAACTCACAGCATCACTGTGGCGTGATCCCTTTCCCCCTGACCTCAGACCTTTCTCTGCGTCCGTTTATGATGAAACCGTCTTTATTTATGTAAAGAAGAGCACAACAATGTGAAGCCAGCTGACAGCTCCCCGCGAATATTTTCCCTTCTCGATCTTTCGACCTGCTTTTAAAATAATTATTCTCCACTTTCTGAGCTTAACATCGTCCCTGCCGTGTTGGTGATGTTTTTGCCTCTATCTCAGCTGCACTACTGAGCCAAACTGAAAACGAGGACACGTGATGTTACCTTCAGATTCATGACAAACACACCTGCTGCTCGCTCGCAGCCTGCAAGAGGCACGAAGGCTGTACGGCTACTGACATCACAATGCCCCGTGTGCGTTTGTGTAGTGTGTAGTGTAGTCCACATACATGAACACACACATATAACAAAATATGAAAAGTAATTAATGAGCTGGAACGGGCTGACGTCAGAGAAACACGACTGCAGCATCAGATCGTGCTTCTTAGAACTGAATTCAATACTAGTTCATGCAAACGTCCTCTTTATTTTTCAATCTCAAGTATGTACATCAACGGGCATCACGATGGGCCTCAAAGGAGGCGACAAATACCTCCCACCTCACTGTTACGCCAGAAAACGGCGGTCACACAAATAAAAGTGAAGAGCGTTCCAGAGAGGCAACAAGAGGCGCATGGCACGCAGCAAATGGCCTGAGTGTAACGAGAGCACGTTCATGAAAGTCAGGTAAACAAGAGAAAAACCCGGAGGTGGGAGCTGCTGCCTCCACAGGCCTCTGTTTGCCGTTGCAGGCGGCGTAACTGAGGACTGTGAGGATGCAGCAGTATCGTCTGTTTGTTGGGGAGTGAACGGGCAGAGGAATCCCGGCTTCCTGGACTTTCAGAGGAGCAGCCTGAGAAATAAACAGCGCGTGCCCCTGTAGCTGCAATCCTTCTCTGGTCTCTGCGGGTCACCACAGGCTAGTATCACTGGCTAAACAGCTGGACGCATCCAGATGCAAAATTACCAGAAGCTTGCATGAAAGATGAGCATGAGAGAGATTATCAGCAGACATGTCTACAGGACCAATCGAGGCAGTTACATGTAACTCTGGCTCAGCAGAACCTCGACTGTGGTGTCGGCCTTTATGACCCAAAGGCAAAGTCACGAAGAATGAATCCACGCACATCCTGAGGGACAGACAAGACCACGTGTGAAGAAAGCCTCAGTGCACTAACATCAGCTGAATGAAACCTGACAGAAGGGCCGGACCCGCTGAGGATGAGCGAGGAACCAGCTCATTGTGCTGGTTTTATGGACCTCGGGTTCACTGAGTTGTTTCCTCTGACTGCTTTCTGTTTCCTGCATCAGCAGGTAGTCATCTCAACAATAAACCCGAGCGTGCATTCAACAGTTAACCAGTCAGACACGTTATTTTGATTTGACCAAACGACCTAAAAGAAGAGTAAATATTACACATTCGCCACTCACATGATGTCACTGATGGTTGTGCCATAGATGACGTTTCCATCCACCCACTCAGGCTCAGGGAGGCCGTGGGAGGCGAGTTTCCCCTTCCCACTGTTTTATTATGGGGTCTTTGTCTTACATATAGAGCGTTGTTCAGGGCACTGTCCATATAAACAACAACATCTACCAGATTAATGCAAGCATCATAACAGGATCAATTTAACTGATAAAATATTCAGCACGGCCGCAGAGCTCAGATCCAGACACGTTCAGGTGACGGCGAATGGAGTCAGCAGTGAAGGTCGGTGCCTCAGACAGACGCGTTCGCCCACCTGGACGTTTCATCCTGGTGATGGAGCGAACGGTCTGCTCGGAGGTCTCGCCGTACCCTCGTTTGCCTCTCCCACTCGTGCGTCCAGAGGCATTCACAACAACATCTGCTGGTCTTGCAGCGCGGATGTGAGATATGAAGACACTTTTTTTTTCACTGCCAAGACAATATTACCCAGCATGCCACGCTCTGAATCATTAAAGCCTCGCTGGGCGGCAGATAGAGATCATATACGTGTCATAATCACCACAGCTGAATGCCAACACACGTGTCCGATGTGCTTTTTCCTTTCTTCTCGCTCTCCTGCATGTCAGGCCGTGTTGGGTTACATAAAGCAGTCAGCGCAGGGCTTCGTGTCTGAATCGAGTCAGATTCAAAAGCACTTGTCGGGGGAAGAAAGGCCGCCATCGCCTGGCTGCCTCGCTACATAACTAAAGTCAGGCAATGAAGTTTGAGCAGGCCGCGCTGACCTTTTACTTTACGTCTCAATCACGCGCCTCACGTGCGGCGTCTTTGCTCCCATCTGCGCCGTCGGTTTGAGCTCTGCAGCAAATGTACGGTCAGGTCTTCTCAGGGAGAGATGGAAAACACCGACGGAGCTCATGTTGCGCATTAACAATTGTTTATATGGAATCAGTTATTCTGTGGGCAGGTTCATCGCAGCTGAATTAAAGTCAGTAACTGAGTGAATGCAGGCTTGATGCAGAAACTCTGAGTTAATGGAGGACGACATGTTGATGTACTTATTCTATTATCCAGTAAATGCATCTACTGCCCAGGAAGCTCCTGCTACCTGTTCCTGACACCTATACGCTCTTTTTTACACTGCACAGCTTCTCTGGTATTTACAGTCGGGATTTTTCCACCTGCGCAGCCTTTTTGCATTTATGCTGGTCAGTGAACGTGCACAGGAGCCGCAGCCGAGCATGTGGGATCAGTTACAGCGTGAGCATGTCTGCTCTCGCTGTGAGACCTCACCTCCACTCGTACCTGGACTCGACCTCTCGTCTTTGAGGTGTTTGTGGCTCTTGGAGAATTTTTAATGCTGAACAAACAATAAGGTCTGCAGTTACAGTTCAGACCACACAACAAGTGTGTGATGCAGTTGTTTCAGCCAGTGACATTGTGGTAATATTTTATTAATGTGTATTTGCACTTATTAACAGGGATCCTCCCCTCACGCCTAGCCAGCAGATGGCCCCGCCCCTCCCTGAGCCTGGTTCAACCACAGGTTTCTTCCTGTTAAAAGGGAGTTTTTCCTTCCCGCTGTCGCCAAGTGCTGCTCATAGGGGGTCATGTAACTGATGGGGTTTTCTCTGTGTGTGTTATTGTAGGGTCGACATTACAATATAAAGCACCTTAAGGCCACCGTTGTTATGATTTTGTATATAAATAAGATTGAACTGAATTATTCTGCACATGAAGCATATTTATTTAGAGCTAACTTACAAACATCTGTTTGTCTGGCTGGATCTACTGGATGTGGTGCTATAATGTGTATTTGTACATTTACTGATCCCACAGAGAATCTGAGAGCGCTGAATGGCTTCAGATGGGTCCCATAAACCGGTGACCCGTGATGACCTTTAACCAGGAGCCGCCCGTCGTCCGTGAAATGTTTCCTCTCAGAGGACACACATTTGTCTGGAGAGTCCCATCTGATTAAATGTTGGCCAGCCCATCTGAGAAATACTTAATTACTCACACACTGCCTGTCAGGAGTTTAGTGAGGACGGTAAATTTCTGAACTGATAAATCAGGGACGTGTCTACAGCAGGTCTTCTAGTGTGCATGGACCATGTGTCCCAGCTAGTGCATGAAATAATATTGTTTTGCAGTGAAGCATCCTTACGCAGCGTGCTGCAGGAGTAACAGAGGAATGCAGACCTGTCCTCTGATATAATACGATATGATCCTCCTGTTAGACTGTCCCAGGATTGTTACAGCACACACGGGCTTTACAAACATATGCAGCACATATTGAAGACATGATGAATGTAATCAAAGCCCATACTTCCCCATGCACACCAAACATCGCCATAAAAACCTTGTTTCATTCACAAACAAATGCAGGGACTGAGTCGACAACCATCAGCTGCCACATCTGTCTCCGTCTGCTGTGTCCCTGCATACAGCCACGTGACCTTTGGCCAAGAGTTTCTGTTGCCTTGTCATCACATATTACAAGGATGCTGACATTTATGGCATGAAATGGTAAGCAGTATGACCTTTGACCTGAAGAAGGTGATAAGAAACAGGAAATGGAGAGCTCAAAGGGGAAAACGTTCGCTTTGAGTTATTACAATCATACGAGCAGGCTGTAGCATGATAAACACAAACCCATACATACGTGCTGATGACGGGGTTGAGTTCTGGTGCTAGAAAAGCTGCTGTGATGGCGCGACTGACTGATGCGTGGCCATCACTGGCAGTAGGCTGAGCGCACCACACTGATCAGTGGAACAGTAATACCTGGATTTATCCACGTCCTGCCACACGGCACAACTTCCATGAATGCTTAATGGAACATCCGTATTTCCATGTGCACACGTGGAGCAACACTAGGATGGAGCCGCCATGGCAACAATAGGCAAAGGTACGAGGACGCCCTTATTTCCGTTCCCCGATGGAACAGCATATTTCATCGTCCAATCACACGATGATTACCAGCTGCCGCCCCTCCCCCAGCTCTGGCTGTGCTTTGACGTATTTATCCTCCACCGTCTTCTTTTACATCACGCCAGAAAAACATAAAACGCTTGAACATGTGTGTCAACCCATCAAGTGTTTTATGAAAAGACGGCGTGTCGTCGGCGACCGAATCAGTAGACATGTGACGTAATGCTTCACGTCCACGGCCTGAGGAGACTGAGCTCTGTGCTCAGGACAAGAAAGACAACAGATCTGTGTGTGTGTG
>NW_024582383.1:462649-475865 GCF_018398535.1 Haplochromis burtoni | reverse complement strand
CACCTTGGCTCAGGTGGGAGGGGGTGGGGGAGGGATAACAACAATCCTAAAATAAACAGAGCAAAGAGTTGCCGACAGCCATCAGCCAGACTGTAGCTTCAAGCACTGGAATCATCCCAGAATAGGTGAAGCTCCAAATACAACATGTTACACAAAGAGACCAAAGAGAGACACGGGTTTGGAATAGAGACGTGGTGACTGTGACAGCTTTAAGCTCGGGTGACGACCCGGAGTACTGCCTTCTCTGTTTGCAGAACTACAAGCAACCCAACATAATCACAGTGTTCTCCAGGGCAGATTATATAACAGTATATAACACGTCGTGTCCTTGCCCGAGGTGGTTTACTAAGCTGCGCACCGCTGTGATAAAACACGTTGATTCTCGACTCGTTACAGGTCCCGTTAAACGCAGCAGCGTTCCTGCTGAGCGGAGCTGCAGCATTCATAAACGGCTTCCTGGAAACGTCAGCGGCTAAAGTCCCACGCTTTCTACTCCAATCAGACAGCTGCTCGTAAAATCTCATGTAAAAAAAGCTGCGGATGCTCCTTTACCAGGAAGTGAACATGTGATCGTCCAGCTGACTGTGGCTTGAAGCTGATGTTGCAGCTTCACTTGCTATCAGAGAGCAGACTGAAGGTAAAGACGAGCCGAGTGTCCAGATCTCTCTGCTCATTGGTGGACAGAGCAACATGCCAGCGCTGCAGACGCCGTTTACTCTACGCTGCTGTGGAAGAGTGGACATAAAGAAGAGACGCGAATGAAAAGCACACCACACATATACAGTACTGTGCAAACGTCTGCAGCCACTCTTCACTTCTTTGTATTTTGTTATAAAAATGTGCAATTCATGCACTGACTCATGGAGACGTGCAAACATAAGTGCAGACTCAGTATATAAAACCAGTTTACTGAGCTTGAAAGTTGATATTTGGTGCGAACACGTTTATTCTTCATTCTTTCTCTTCAGGCTCAAACTGCTTCTGTAACCTTGAGCTCAGTCTGTGACTGACAGCTTTCCATTGTATGTTTCCTGTGCACAAATGCTTTTACTGCATTTGCAGTGTGTTTGGGATTATTGCCTTGCTGTAAAGTCACATGATGATGATGCAGCTGTTGCCCATCAGCCTCTTTCCCCGCGGTGCTGCACGGTGCCTCAATATCTGGTCCTTTTCTGGCTGTAGATGGTTGTTCCTGTTTCTTGAGGACATGACTTATGCAGAGAGTTTTTAGGGCCTTTTACCCTCCACTTGCTCAGATTCCCTCAGTTCTTTAAGGACACGCTGTACAGCATCAGTGGGATCATCCAGCCTTGTTGGGTTAGGGCAGCAGACATGCTTCGTTCTGCCTGTCAAACTGTGCCGTCGTTGACATTTTTGATTGATTCAAGTAAAGAAACAGGAACAAATAATGTTTTTGCATTTTTGCTGACAGATATCATTTACAGTTGTCTGCTAAGTGCGGACACAACAACGGTGCATCCTTTGAGCATTTTATAAAATGTTTTAATGATTCATTGATTAGTTACTACATGTAAGTAACCCACGCCGCCACACGGGGCACACGCCGCCACACGGGGCACACGGGATGGGTGCTTGTGGGGTGATGTTGGCAGTAAAGATGGAAGGAGGAAAACAAGGAAGCATCAGATGGGACGAGCGGGATTAGGTGGTTCCAGAGGAGGAGCAACGGTCCTGTTTTGAATTAGAAGCACAACCTCTCCTGTTTTACGACGCAATAAACATCAGGGCGGTGGGATGTGACGGCTCTGGAAAAAACCACAGCAGAAGTTCTTTTTACACCATGTTTGAAGGAATCCCAGACAGCAGAGGGCGGCGGCAGGATATCTGCTGTGTTAGCGACGCTGCAGCACGCACACCGTCAGACTGTTACACCATCATCAGTATGGAAGCCTTTCATTGCTGCTTCAGTCACAGTTGTTTGGCACTGGGAATGTCGCTGACACAGTCTCCATCCTGAAACTCAGAATTCCAGTCTGCGAAACCATCCGGCGTGACGTATTCAACTGGGAATAAGATCATAAACATAGCAAACAACAGCTCGCTTCCTTATCTGTCCAACGCATGTGGACATAGAAAGAATTCCCTTTTTATGACAGATTTAAAAATAATGATATTTTGTTTCATGTAGATAAACTGGAGAAGCTGGACTTTTGTATTTCTTTGTTTCGTCAGAAAGCTGCAGTCAGTCGCACACTGTCGTATTTGCTTGCCTGCAGTAGAAGCTGCATTTCTGACCTGCTGACAGGCCCAGAAAGATCAATAACACTGATACTGTGTTTGCTCACAATGCATTTATGAGCCTTTTCATGCACTGCAGATGAGCGCTACCACAGCACATAATGGGGTTATTTTAATTAGCACAACAGAAAAATATCATTTACTGTAAAACACACAATGTTTTTGTTAGAACCAGGAAGTGACGCTGTTCAGACTAAGAAGCTCCTGTGTGTCCTGGTACAACATGCACAGCAGTCTGAACATCTGTGTAGTGAAAGAAAAGCTAGTAAGAAGCTAAATCAGGACCAGATGCAGGGCAGCATAGATGGCCCCTCGCCCAGTGACTGCATGCAGCGATGATGCAGTGGCAGTGCGTGTACACGCTATAAATGCATTCAAATACGACTTTGATACAGACCAGGCTGCTTAATGTTTCTGTAAAAGCCCTGCAGATGCTAATCTGCACCAACAACCCTCATCAGCTGCACTGCAGCCTCATTTATTACACAACTAACCCCCTCACTCAATACCACCCCACCGATCCTCCCGTGAACACCGTCTCCACGCGCCACACCGGGTCATGTTTGCACACTTGTGCGCTCACCTGAGCACACACAATGCTGTGCAATGTGCAGCGTGTAGGGCGTATTCACGCTGACCCGAGCAGATCCATCTACCGGCTTTATGCTTCACCGACGCAGAGGAAAGATCTCTACACATGCTTTTATTCTGAAAGACATAAAAGCTTTAGGAGCTTATGGATGGTTTACAGCACAGCGACACTGAAAGGCCCGGCTAATGGTCGGGTGAAAATGATACGCTTGAAGATACAAAATACTAAAACCACTGCCACCATCTCCTTCATACGCACACACGGAAATGTTTCCACTCCAAAATATCTGCTCTCCACAGTGAAATCGGACACGTGTCTTCCCTGGTGAACATTGTGAAAGGCTGGTTCTGGTTTACAGCTAGAATTTGGAATTAGCCTCCAAACTGTGCAGACTTTGCTTCATTTTCAGCATCTTTCTGTATGTTTATGCTATTTTCTCACAGCGTGTGTGTGTTTGAAATGATTCGGCCTGACAATCGTTCCCCGTTTACGCACCCTCTCCCTCCACCTTCCCCCACTCCCTCTCTTTCTTATTACTTTCATTTTCTCTCTCTAAATTCCTTTCATTAATCAAAGGTTTCTAACCCTGCGAGAGCAGCCGAGAGGACAGATGGCAGAGTGACGACGGGCGCGGTGGAAAGCCGAACGTGGCTTTTTGTGCCAGGAAAGCTTCAAAAACAAAAGCATCACTTGGGAGATAATATTAACTTTCTCTAGCTGTCATGTTTGCTGTGACGAGCTACAGCTGAGGTAAGATGAATAAAACTAAATTTAGAGAAGTCGCGCTGTGTGAGCGCTGAAAGGAGACTTGACGAGTGCGGTGCAGCCTATCTCTATAAATAACCATTTAGCTAAGCAACCTAATGTAATTTGACAAATCTACTGTACAAAATAAACCGATGAGTGCGACGTGAACATCAGAACATATGATCAAAAACTGCGTACGACACGCTTAGCTGAGAAGGATCAAGCCTTCTATGCAGCACAGTCTCGTCGCCGCCGGAGGGGCCATCTTGTTTCTGTGTTGTTGTTTACATACAGAGCAGGTGACAGGTTGTCACGTGGGGGCTGGCCGGACACCAGAAAGCTGCTGCCACTTTAATATCTCCACTCTGATCATTTGCAAACAATTGAGCGTTTGTTTCCTTCTAAAGCTGCTGTTTTTCTTCCTGTCTGAGTTTGACTCAGTAAGACTCCTTGATTTCTTCGTGATAGATGACAACATCGATTCTCTCTCACACGAAATTCAAAGCTGGGTCACAATTTAATCTTCAGTACAGCAAAAAAACGAGAATGAAAAATATTATATGTGACCACGAGTCACAGTGAACGAGTGCAAACTCTCAATAAGAAGCCGCGGGGCTGTTTACCAAAGTATAATGTGCACTTTTAAATAACAGCACTTCCACTCTGTCTGCCTGGCCTCAGAGGCTGATCCTGGCAGCACGCTAGCTAAAGGAAGGAAAAATGGGTGGATTTCACATGTTGTAGTGACCTGAGAGGATTTCAGACAAAAGCAAAGGACACTTAATGACTGGTTAGGGACCATTACATGTCAAGCCTGTGAGTTTAACTTAAACGGTAAACAGCTGTAAACAGCTGTCTGTGTACAACAGCTAAAACAACTTTAGAAACATAACAGCGTTTTAGAAAACCTTGGTGCAGATTCAATGAACAGGATACAAAATATCAAATATCAAGTGGATTTGCTGGCTGTTTAAAGCTTTGAGGTTAGTTATGCTAAACTTGCTGAAAGCTGCTAAACTTAGCCAATAAGGCTCAATTTAATTTTAATGACATTCTCTTAACATTAGAGCAATAAACGTATTTATTACTTTTTACTTTCCAGATAGAAAAGGTTTCATCTTCTTCCCTCAGTCAGTACGATTTAATCATCTGGATATCTCTGTGTTTCTGTTCGTCCTTTGCTCCATTTAAATCTACCACTGTAACATGAGAAATGCACAACATGTAAAAAATAAAATATAAGGTCGTCTGATGACGCTGAAGCCATTTCACAGGCTAATAATGCCTCCTATGACACATCAGAGAAGCTAACAGCCTTTCACCTCAGAAGCCACATCTTGTCCTCCTCTGGACTATGAACCTAAAGCTGGTGTGACTAATCCCACAGTGAGAACGGCACATTGGACCACCAAAGCTGCTCATGCAACAGCGGTGGAGCTCTGCTGAATCGATAAAGATGATTTTGTTTATTCTGCAGCCAAAACTTGAACTGCTCTGTGACAGCGAGACACGACCGCTGAGCAGTTTAGAGGGATGCATGTACATCTCTGCCTCCATCATTCCCAGACTGATCTCTAGCTTCAGCTTGGATTCAGGAGCTCAGCTGTTTCTGTGATGCTGCACCTGGCTGAGTTTAATATTCAAGGTGTGAAGGAAATCCTGTGTCACAGACATGATAAGGCTTATAAATACAATTTCAAAATTTCATTCTGTCTTTCCAGCAAATATAGAAATATCGCCCCAGACTGGTTGCAGTACAAATAATCAAATATAAGCATCTAGTTTCATTTTGGACTCGCATGAGAGGGTTTGTGTGACTGCATTTGATTATTTCAGCATCAGGCTGAAGGCCGAACTTAGAAACTCTGGAGAGGGGAGAAAAAAGCAAATAATAAGAGCTGTACCTGCACCAAAACACGCACTGCGCCGGCCGGCTCAGCATCAATCAGAGAGGCTTTAGCTTCATTTCACAGATGGCAGGCGTGAAAGTGCTCCTGTGAAATGAACAATGGCCGGGGTGTTTCTAAGAAACAATCAGTGCGTGCTGATGGTGCTGCAAGTCACCATTTATCCAGAAAGCAGCCCTTTCACAGTGTGTGCAGTATAGGCCTGGCATCCCCTCCCACCCCCTCCCCAAGTCTGCCTCGCTCCCTCTCTGCAGTCCAACCGCATAACGTGCTGTGGAAAAGCAGCAACCAGGGTATCCTGAGGGGCTTTACGAACTGTAGGCCGTCCTTTGATGCCATCGGCCTGCAGGCTCTGCTTTTAGACATGATTTTGGTTTTAAACAACGCCATCTGAGCACAGCCTTTGCTTCATGGAAAACTCACACTGCAGATTTCCAGTGACGTGCCAAACATTCAACTGAGCATGTGTCAGTAACACAGCCAGGCACTTACGCACCATGTGGGAGTGTAATGTAATTTCAGGTGCGCCAGAAATCCAAACCACTTCAGTGTCTAATCTGCCGCATCATCAAAGCTCAGGAGAAGCAACAAGCGCCTCTCTGCACCTCTACGAGCAGACGCGGTGCTGTGACTGATGGGCAGAAAAACTAGCTTAGCTACTGTTTGTTACCAAAGCCTTCAAACACGCAGACTCAAGTTAACATGGTGAGTGTGGTAAATCACAGCACGCACACACTGACAGATAACCTGGGCGGACTCTGCTGGGCTCGCCGCTCCTGCAGGTTTGGGAAAAGCAGTCAAAGGCTCCGACCTGGCAGCTGTGTCGTGGTTCATGTGTGTCTCCTACTGTCGTGGATCAGAAACACTTCAACTGTTACACGTTGTGTCGAGCTCAGGTATCGATTTAGCGCGCGAGCCAATGTGGCTTGCCTGATTGACAAGACAGCGCGTGCGGGGATCATTGACAGTTTCGTGCGTGGCCACAGACGCTGGATGGGACGCAGAGGGAGAGGAGGGTGTCATAGTGCGGGCTTCACCGCCGACATCCCCGGCACTGTCCTCCTTTTTCTCCCCGCACCCCTCAGCCACCTATCCACACACCTTTTCCCTCTCTGCCACGGTCACGTAGACGCGTGGCGTGGATTGGGCATGTTATGCGAAGGTACTGCGTAAAAGAAGGAAGAAGGGAGCGTCGCATTCACAGAACTCGACGCCCCCCCCGCACTACTGTTTATATGGGCTACCCTCCTTCCACCGACTTCACCATGGCGCAGTTCACTATTACATGACATCCCCACAAACCACGCCACGTCCCGCGACTCTGCCGTGTTTTGTTTGGTTTAATTTCCTTTCTAGGTGGCGTGAATGCGACACGTTGATTCACGCTTCAGTCTACACCTGTTTTGAGGCTTTGCAAGGAAAACAGGGTCCCCCCCGGCCCTCTTTTTACAGAGCAATAAATGCTTGAACAAAAGAAAACGACGCTGAGACGCTGATTTCACCTCCTCGGTGTGTTCCGTCTCTGGCTCTGTCCAAGGTGCTGAAGCGCTGAAAACGCCCACACTGAATATGCGCATTATAGCGCACCGCATCCCATCCTGTCAGCTTTCCACTGCGCGTTTGAGATTTATCACCCAGGAGGTCACGCATCACCCGCCCCCCCAACCAAACCACGTCCTTTGCTTTCCTCGCCCTAACAGTGCTGCAGATCGTCCACAACACTGCCCCAACACCCAAAAGCACACACACGCACACAAATCATCTTTATCCCAGCATCATTTATGCTGAAACACACCCGACATCCACGGTTTCACTCAACACTAAACATCTTCCGCCTCGATTCGCACAATCTAAGCCGTCCCGAGGTACACGAATGGCTTCAAATCTCGCGGAATAGCGTCTCCAGTCTTACCTGCGCCTGTTGTCGGTGTCCCGCCGTCAGTATGGGAGGAAATGTCTGCGTGTATCAACAGCTAACCGATACCAGCCTCTCTCTGTATGTGACTGCAGCAAAGGCACTGCGCGTCGGCTGGTTCCTCCTCACTTGTTCTTCAATGGGGGGGAAAGCGGTGCAGCTCTCCTCAAAGATGGCGGACACTTTTGACGTCAGCAGCAGCTTTTAATAGATAACTGTCATCGAGAGAGAGAGAGAGACTTCAGAAAGTCTTTGTTATAACGGGCAGCTGCGCGGACAGCAGCTTATCATCTGTTTAGATGGTTTCATATGCTGCTGCTGTGTGATTCATAGAGCCCAGCACATGGAAGCCAAATAGATTCAACACATCAGCTGTTCATACATCCCTACAGGCCTTTCACTTCATGCAAGATGATCCTGCATCGTCAGTTAACACCCGACAAGTTCCTTAGAGCATTTGTAGCCTCAGAGGTGTCGGTTTGTTACACTGACAGCGTTCACTCGGTGTCAGTGGGACGTGAGTGGGGCTCTACACTATCATTTTAAATCCCACGAGTATGAGTAATCACGATCTGTGGTAACCAGAGTGGACAAAGCGACCAGCTGCCAAAGCCAAAATGTTCGGTGTCAAAACAAACCTTATCATATTGCACCGACGTGGTGCACACGCTACTGCAATATCATAAGGTATTCATCAAATTACTACACACAAAACAGGCATGATGTCGAAGGTCCTACACCGAAGAACGTTCACAAACACGGATGGAGAGGAACATGAGGCCTATTAATAATAGATTGGATTTATATAGCGCTTTTCAAGGCACCCAAAGTGCTTTACAATACCACTATTCAGTCACTCTCACATCCACACACTGGTGGAGGCAGCTACAGGTGTAGCTACAGCTGCCCTGGGCAGACTGACAGAAGCGAGGCTGCCATATCGCGCCATCGGCCCCTCCGGCCATCATCAGTAGGGTGAAGTGTCTTGCCCAAGGACACAACGACCAGGACAGAGAGCCCAGGGATCGAACCGGCAACCTTCCGGTTACAGATACGCGTCCCAACCCCCTGAGCCACGGTCGCCCCAATAGTAACTTATTAATTGCACAATAATCCTCTGGTAGCTGTAACCATGGTAGCAGTTGGCGATTTCTTGGTTTGTCAAGTAAGCACAGAGTTAGAGGGCAGACTGAAGGCAACTGTACGCCAGTCCTAAAGCTCACAGGAAACCAGCTGTGTGCAGTACTTTGTTGCATCATCACTGTGGCTAGCATCACAGAAAAGGAAAGCAGAGAAACACTCAAATATAAGCAACATAGTGTGAAGTAAAGAGTCTTCCATGAGCAGAAGCTTCACAACAAACTATAATTATGTGTCCTTGCATATGTGTCTGTTTCTGTTGAGTGAGCGGCACGTACACGTGTGGGTCATCCAACCCTCCGAGTTTAGCACCTTGTTTGTTTGCCTGATATCAGACAGAACCAGACGCGTCACTCTCTGATTCTCTTTCATGGAAACACACAAACAAATAAAAAACAAAAGACGACGTCGTCTCTGTTTACATGTAGAGTCAACATAATGATACTAAAGGAGAACAGGTGCCAAAAATCACACAGAATGCAGTGTTTCACTCTGTTATACGTCGTTATATGTTAAACTGGCACTTTTTTGTCGCTTATAGTTTAAACATCCCCCTCAGAGTTCATACATGCAGGCCATTGCATTTTGACAGGTCGCCTTTCATGACACTGACGTCATCTCCGCTCCAAATGAAAAAATACTGAACGACAATCACGTGACGAGAGGGAAACGTGCACAAAGACAGCGACTGATGTTTCCTCAGCTCGTCTGTGGACTCAGCGGCGTGGGAATGCCCCCCTCCCCTCCAGCCGCTGCCTCTGCTCTGCACTGTAACAAATGTGTCTTCAATTACTCTGAAGCGAACCTGTCTCCTAAATGAATGATAATGATAACTCTGTACGAAAAATCCATTTGGAGAGAAGAGCCAGAGGAGAGAGGACGAGACTCAGGAGTGTGTGTGTGTTGAGGGCTGTTACGTGGCTGCAGATGTGTGTTTGAGTGTGGAGGGTGAAGAGGATGAATCTACAGGTTTCACGTTCATTCACTTTACTCTGAAGCAACATCACAGGAGCACGGCAAACAAAATTAGGCTCTGATGGAAATGAAGGATTTAGAGTTTGAACAGAAGCATCAGAGGCTGTGAGGCCGGCACTACAGAGCAGGGTTCAGGACCTAAAGAGGTAAGCTCGGGTTTGACTCTATCACAAAGCTGGTTCACTTTTATTGCCTAACTTATGCTGCAACACAAAAACACCACTAGCTGTCCAATCAACTCTCTGGACAACAGCGTCACCACTCCTGGAGGATCCTGTCGACCTGTGTGCTCAGATATTATAGCGAGACATCCCTCATGAGCAGACTGCCAGCAAAGCAAACTTTATTCCTTTTTCCTCTTTACTGCTGGTCTAAAACAATTTAAAGGCATCTGTTTTTCCATGTAGCTTTAATAGTGTTTCTATACTGTGGATTATTTTTCTATGAAAAATGAAATGCTACAATGCTGCAAGCAGTCATGTTTGTGATTGGTCATATATGGCGAACGGCCTCTCATTGATGGGAACGCGCATAGTTAGACTGGGAAACCCTGGGTGGATCTATCAAGCTGATAACTACTTAGTGGAAACACTTTGTGAGACTGCTGATGGAGCCGAAGCTGCATGAGGGGAGAGACAGCCCGAGTATACTGAACTTGTTTGGCAGTACAGGACACACCTTCGAGCAAACTAAGGTCAACAATCTCACACACCACTTATTGTCAGCATTATTTCATTAATAGGAGTCCCAGTTAGGAAATGTTTTATGGACTGACTGTCTTTACTTTCTGAATATTCGTAGGAATAAATCTGAGTTTTGAGTTGCAATATGTTTACTGTTACGCAAGATGAGACAGAAAAGGAGGAACAATTCATTTATTTGACCGACGCATAGCAGAGATGCTGCGTTGGACGACTCCAAGCAACTTTGCTCCAAACAGTTACCCTCTAATATTTGGCAGCCATAATATTTAAGGTTTGCCATCTTATTTTCACACTAGCATTAGCCATTGGCTCTAAACAGAAGTGCAGCCGAGGCTGGTATCTAGCTTGGCAGCTGAATGTTAAGTGTGCTAGATTAATAAGTGTTTTTAAATTGGCTGTAGGTCTGCAGGAGTGAGCATGCATGGTTGTTAATCTCTCTGTGTCAGCCCTGCGACAGACTGGTCACCAGTCCAGGGTGCACCTGGCCCAGTGTCATCTGAGAAAGGCTTCTTTTAAATGACAAATTAAAAAACACCATATGAAACAATAATTCATAACTGTTTTTAAAACAGTTTTCACATGGTTGTTGACAACAGAAAAGAAAAACCAGGATAAACAATCCATCTATGGCGTGTCTATAAGCACATCTGGATCAATACAAAGCTGTTTAGCTCCTGCTTCTACAAGCTCCGGAGGTTTTTGCCCATTAGTCCAGTGGTAGTAATTAGATTGAATGACTAGACTGAGTAACGTGAACTCAGCAAGCACAAAAAACCCTGAATTTAAAAAGGTTCAGATTGTTACTGTTTCACAATGACAGACCCACAGCATTAGATAACAATGCAGGGCTTTCTCCACCAAATCTGCAGCTACAAGTACCAAAAAACATGCAGTGAACCTGAAACTCACAGGCCCCCGGGAGTCTGAGGTCCTGGGGGAATTACATGTGGGTAATCCAACCTCGGGCACATCTAACTTCTCATTTAAACCTGCAGATGGTTACATTCTCAAAATCGAAAGGTTTCAGTGAAGCTGCAACAAACGCTAAGTCTCATTCTGCTTCTGCTGGTTGTTTTCTTGTTTGTGTTTTTTTGCCTCCACGATTAAATAGACTCGATCCAAATGAAAACTTAAAGTGTGCCTTTAATGAGTATGTGTGCTGGGAAAATAAAGTCCAAAGAGGAAACTACATCCAAGAATCTGGGAAAAACACAAAAGCACAAAACCAAAGAAAACCAGAGAGCAGCGCGGGATCACAACGCACTGACAACCAACAAAAGACTTAAATACACACTGAGGGAAAATGGGATTGGACACAGCTGTGGGAAACACATGGGCGCAAAAAATCTGGGAAAATGGGAGGAGGGGAAGTAAACTGAACACGAGGCACAAATCCTTAAAATAAAGCAGGAAGTGAAACGTGGTGAGTAAGTAAGACAACAGCTGAACTAAACTCTAAACAACCAAGAACTGAGAACATGACTAAACAGCAAAATACACAAAGAACAATACCATCAAAAATATGACCAGAAGGTAAGAAAAAGGAGTCAGGAATATAAACTTCAGACACTGGGTAGACTGGGACTATGATACTAACAATGTTTTTCTACAGCAGTACGTCATTATTACAGCATGAATGTAGAAAACAGCTGAATTTGTCGTCCAGTGATTCAGAAAAATCATTGACGATTTTGTTGTCATAGAGATGTGGACGACAGTATTATCATCGGTAGATTCAGGTTAATCCAGTTTCATGTGCTATGAGAATTACATTTTTATTTATTTGTTTTTTTATCTGACAGATTTATCAGTTGTCTGAAACATGCACTGCCAGCCTATTTCCAGAAACTTCCCCCTGGCACTCCTTCAGTTTCTTCACCACAGAGCAAACTGTGGCTGCAAGGTCTAAAGTCTTTCCTTGTGGATTTGAGGGCGAGCTGGTCTCTTCTGTTCAGCATCTGAATATAAAGACACGCCTTAAGTTCTGATGTTATCATGCTAAAGACATGAATTAAAAGCTCTCAGTGAGAGAAAGAAGTCTTTACTGATCCATCGTGTGCATGTACGTGTGCATGTGTGTGTGTACATGTGCATGTTCGTGTGTGCACGTATGCATGTATGTGTGTGTGTACGTGTGCATGTGTGTGTGTGTGTGCACGTATGTGTGTGTGTACATGTGCATGTACGTGTGCGTGCGCGCACGTATGCATGTATGTTTGTGTGTGTGCATGCACGTATGCATGTACGTGTGCATGTGTGTGTGTGTGTGTGTGTGTATACGTGTGCATGTATGTGTGTGCACGTATGCATGTGTGTGTGTGTGTGTGTGTACGTGTGTGTGTACGTGTGCATATGTGTGTGTGTGCATGTACGTGTGCGTGCATGCACGTATGCATGTACGTGTGTGTGTGTACGTGTGCATGTATGTGTGTGCACGTATGCATGTGTGTGTGTGTGTGTACGTGTGTGTGTGTGGGGAACTCGGGCGATGGAGCTTTTGCTGTAACTGTGCTTTGTCTCACAGTCAAAGAGCAAAACACAGCAAGTGGAGGGAAGATTAGCTGCAGCATTATCAGCCCTGTAGCAGACAAGCTCACACAAACTTCACAAGGAAGGTGGGAGGCTGGAGGAACTGAAGGCGGAGGAGAGAGGATGGGGGTGAGCTGTGAAAGAGTGACGAAGCAAAAAAAACAAACCCACAATAGGTACGGCCTAAAAACATAGAAAGAGATGCGAAAGAGCTGCAAGTGACAAAATCAACTGAGGCAGAAGAATGAGATTAGAGATGAGGCGAGGCAGCGATGGAGTGATGGATGGAGAGGCTGTATCTCTGTATTATGTTATATACGTGTTTCTGTGTCCGTGTGTTTGTGAAGACAGAGAGGGCAGGATGAAGCATGAGAGGTGAAGCTAGTCAGCCAGGCTGAGTAGTTCAGTGTGGGGGAGGGCGCTGCAGCGGCAGCAGCAGCAGCAGCCG
>NW_024582383.1:451572-462629 GCF_018398535.1 Haplochromis burtoni | reverse complement strand
CCCCCCCGTCATTTCCCTCAAATATCAGCCCTTAGTCATCGTACTTAGCCATCGCACACAATTAGACCGCTTTTCATCCGTCTGTTCAGAGCTCGTCACGACGATGCGTTTTTATTTTAATATTGCATCTGATTACAGCTGCCTGTGTTCCTGAGCATTCAACCACATGAAGCATTTACATGTGCCCAGCTCTTATTTACAGTTTTTACAGTTCAAAGGATATTTTCTGTTTGCAATTCATAAAACATCCTCATTTACTCGTCACTTTATTTAACAGTCTTAGTACACAAAATGGTCTTTAAAATGTTTAAATGTGTTGCTACAGGATAACGCATTCACAACATCAACGGGACTGCAGTGTTTTTATATTGTCGTGCTTATTTCCTTCAGTGCATCTTGTGCTGCGTTTATATTTTGCACAGTAAAAACAACAAAAAAGCAAAAAGTTTATCTGGACAAATGTCGTAGGAGTAGCTGAAGAATCAGTTTATTAAGTCAAGGAATGAAAGACTCTATTAGTTAAACTTAACAGTGCAGTCGATGATCATTAGAAGAAAGTCTGCATTGTTTTGAAATTAGAAATGAAAACACCTACAAGGCTATTTCCAGACAAGGACACACACTTCATATAACAGTCAGTGAACACATAACAATTTGATTCGACTATTGAACAGTGGGTGGCTACTGTCAGTACTTGTAAGGCCATCTTCAGCTTCAGGGTGTGAAAACTGACGAACAATATCAACAATCTATGTGAACAGCAAAACCAGCCAGTAGGCGTGAAGCATGTCAGGGCCGGGTGCTGGCCAACTCCTCGTGCTGGAGACCCTTTCTTGGACATGGATCTAAGAGCAGGTTGCTGTGGTCTGCTCTTAGATCCAGTAGACACTCAGCATTGCTGTTGTGGGGTGCGTCCTTCTCCCATTGGTGGTGCTGGTCTCGTATTGTTCCCCTGCCACCGAGAGTACACCTCGGATGGTTCAGTGGAGGACAGCTGGTTGATTCTCCTACTTATATCTCTCTGCTGCATCTCTTCAAGCGACTGGCCTTTTTCACCTTAATGCAAAACTGCCAAGATTTCCTTCAGTTGCTCCGTTCCTCAGACTCCTATGGTTATATTTATCATTTAACATTTTAATTCAATATGTAAGTGTAATATATATAGAATTACCAGACTAGGTGATTTTTGGTGCATCTGACTGCAAGTCGTCACAGATCCCTGTCTTTGAAGAGACCATTTCAAAGGTAACAAGTCTGCAATTCTATCACACATGGTTGTAATAATTTTGATTGTGCTGTGATCTCTGTTACCCTGGTTGGACTGTAGCATCACAGAGAAAATCCCAACAATCACATTATCCACTACGAGCAGCACTTGGTGACCCCGGGAAGGAAGAACTCCCTTTTAACAGGATGAGACCTCCAACAAAGGGAAGCCACCGGCCACGAGGGGAGGTGAGAAAAACACAGAGAGGCCAAGAAACAAACACATGTACTGTAGAGGGTTGTTTAAGAGAAAGCCTCTGTTTTACTCATATCATGACTGTTGGTGCTGGATATAGCAACATGTTAACCAAAGCAAGAATTTTGTAAGCCAAGTAACAACACAGGATAATTTTGGATTTTTTAAAGGCTTTTAAAAATATTTTCTGTGATTTGATGGGAAACAAGAGCATTCAGAGACTGTAACTCTTACCAAAGGCTAATGGTTACACTAAAACCTTCATGTTTTTATCACAATCTGATGATGTCAGCCTGTTATTGGCATCGTTGTGTTTCTATGCTACTATATGATTTTTTTTTCCCAGGTCAACTTTGACCACAGGTGCTAACTATGAAAGTCAAATGCTTAGTGAATCTGAGTACTTATGCTCCCTAAGGCCTAGTATATTGTTGTTAAGTTTGAAGACGATCTGTAAAAAATTGTAGGTAATATGAAATTTTTACTGATTTTCAAAGCTGACCTTGTAGTTGCACCTTGACCACACACCTCTGGTAGCCATCAGTAAGCTCCTGGCATAATTCAGGTTGGATGTTTGACTGCTCTTCTCAGCAGGATTTTTGCATTTCATTTGAATAGGGACCTAGCCTAGCCTAGCCTAGCCACTTCTGCCCTTGAGACGAAGGTTTAGAAGTGTCCAAAACATCCAGACTCACTAACTCCTTTTCCCCACTGCCACCAGACTCTTGAACAGCTGACCCATTTTGCATGCCTGGTCGTCTTACATATTGAGCTATAGCTCTTTTGCACACATCTTTTTCAAATCTCCATATTTTGTCTCCTTTTCTGACTTCAGCTATTTATTTGTACTATTTGTATTTATATGCTCTATTTCTATAGTATATATTATTCGGCGTCTGTGGGTGGACAGTAAAGAAAGAATTTCATTGCACAAAGAAATGCCTTTTCTCTTGTGACACATAAACACTTTGAATCTTGGATCTAGTGCAAAGATTTCAGAGGGATTGAGGTGTGATGGCTGCACTTACAGCCACACAGTGGTAATATCACCATATTATTGCAGAGGCTTTTACATAACACTGCATTCTAAAATAAGTGCGCACATTTCAGTTTACACTGTTATGTATGATTTAATCTTTGTTTTCTGAGTTACCTTAGTTGCAGCTGCTCCAGTCCCTTGATTGAGGAGCCAAGAGGTGGAAAAGGGGCGGAGCAAGCCTTGATGGAAAGCTGCAAATTGGCTCATTCCATAACTCGGGACCATGGGGGGATTTGGACTTCATTATGTTAATTTCAGTTAGGTTTTGTGTGTTTTACCCCTTTTTGTGGGATGATCAGCCACTATTTAAGTTTCCCTTTGTCTTGTTAAGTTAGGTAAGTTTGTTTGCGTTATCAGTGTTGTTGTCAACTTTGAGTAGAGTTCTGTTATTCTGACCTCTTTTATGGGCCCAAGATGTTGATTCTTTTTGCAGGATTTAACCAATTATGATTTTGGGGTTAAATAAAAAATCCTTTTTTTGGACTTTAACCTGTGCCTAAGTTTCCTTCGCTGCTCAGTCCATCACAAAGCTCAGGACTGCTAGCCTGCTGTATCCTTTCCATCTGGGATCACTATCCTGGTGCAACATCAAACTTTGTCTGAATGCAACGCTCTATCTGGTCATTTGAGGTGACATTTAAGAATATCAAGGTTGTCCTCCTCCTTCATTATTCCATCCATTTTTTACAACCTGCCAGTAGCTCTGGGAGCAAAAAAGTGCCAGAGCACGATGCAGCCTCCTCCGTGCTCCACAGCTGATACAGAGTTTGAAAGCCTCAGTTTTACTCCTCCAAACATACGTCTTGTCGCTGTGGACAAATAGCTCCATTCTTGTCTCATCTGACTATGAAACTTTTCTCCACAAGGCATCTGGCTTGTCCATGTGGGGAGCTCCAGATGTCACTTGAGCTTGAAGGTGCTGACTTTGGAGCGAGGGCTTCTTCTCTGTGGCACCTAGTTTCTGTTTTTAAATGTCATTAGAGAAACATGCAATCATTGTACAACCATTCCACCCTGGAAACGGTAACGTTCAAAGAAAACATTAAAAGCCCCAAATTACCACGACATTCATGCCATGATGAGTGTATTTGAAACATCTGACCACAACTGCAGGCATTAGCACGTGTGCTGTTGTGTCACCATGAGGAGTGATTTAGATACCAAGTCATCGTGTAGTAAGTTTCAGCATTATTCTAAGAAGAACTCGTGTCTCAGTGGAGTGCTGCTAATATCGTATAAACATGACTGAGTCTCATCTTTTGTAGCAGCTCTGTGTGTTGACTCTGACGGTTTGTGTGCAGGCCTGTTATGTTGCTTAGCCTTTAACGGCCTGAACTCTTCCACAGCAGCATTTTTAATTTCTCCTTGATATTTGGGCTGATTGGCACCTGACGAATGTAAAAACAAAGAATTACCAGATTTTTTTTTTTACCTAATTTTTGTTTCTAAGAAAAATGAGAGCCACTTATGAGGATATTCGTTTAAAATTTTGATAGAACAGTAGCAGCATAATGTCCTCGTAAGTGGATATCAGGCCCTTGTAGAGCAAAATTGAGTATTTTGGTCTAAATAACCCAAAATGTGATGTCCACATATGTGGACGCAGGTCCTAGGAGGTTAAACTGGAGCTAAAGCAAATATACATCAACGGGGACGTGCATGAAGAATAGCTCTCAGTCTCAGCCAGCCCACTGGGGAGAGTGATATTCAATCTGATAATTGAGGTATTGATGAATCAGGAATGAGTGGTGACATTGATGAGTGTGAGACTGGAGGTCTTGCATCCGATGGTGAGGAGGACCGTTAGAGGGAGAATGGTTGTGAATCGACCCGCACAGCCACGCCTCCCCGGCCTTATTGTTTTTCCTTTTCTATCCTTAGCTTTGGTATTTTCTCTCTTCTGTTTGCTCCAGCTCTCCCCACATTTTCCTGTTTTCATCTCCTCTTTGGATCTATTTGCAACCCCCACCTCCCCACTCCACCCCCTTCTTTTTGTCTTCTGTTTTTTGCTAGTGTGGGATGAAGCATGTAGAACAGGCTTACATCCTGTGAGTGGTATGTGGTATTTGTGACTCAAACAAGGAAACGACATAGAAGCGTTGTCCTTAATAAACACTTCACTCCAACCGAGCAGAGACAGACCGAGGCGGAACAACTGGACAGAGCAGGTTATGGAAGATATCGTCCCAAACTAACACAATAACAAATGCACAAGCGCTGTTACATAAAGCAACACAAGGTAAGGAAATGTAACGTAATACAACGCGATGTAATGTTACAACAGAACTGAGAGCAGAAAAGGAGCAGAAGTGATGAGGGTGCACTGGCCCAGAATCTAAAGTCCCTCCTGGCTAGCTCACAGGAAGTGGCACATTACTGTCGAATAAACTCAGAATTCTCTCCCATATGTGCATATGTGTATACATGAAACTGCATATAAATGTGTGGTAATGTTTGAACAGCTGACACTGCCCCGATGCATGACTAGGGCCAGTGAGCAGAGAAATGCAATCAGCTTCGTCAGGATATGGAGATCAAGACGTTTCTGTTTGCTTTTAAAGACAAATGCAGATAAATGCCCATCGCAGGAATTTCAAATAGACCAGAATGATTTTTTGTGATGCTTCAGTGTTCATTAATAAAACTAAAGCTGTGCTGAAAAGTGACAAGTGAAAAATGACAAGAATGGCAGAATAGGCTGCACGTACATATTGCGCAGGTTTTCTTTGGTAATGCTCTGTTTTATTTGATGCAACCTCCTGTTTGTCCGCGGTAGCTGCTGAGCTTTCCAGATGGTCAGTCCACTTTAAATATCCCTGCAACTATTTGGTGCATTACTATGATATTCTCGCTGTTTTGCACAGAAACAATTTTAGTTTTTGGACAGTTCACACTGTTCGGGACATGCTAACACATGGACATACTAACACATGGCTTACACATGCACTAACACATGGCAGCACATGGACTACTAACACATGGACACATGGAATACTAACACATGGACATGCTAACACATGGACATGCTATATTGCTAACACAAGTCTAATATTTAAGAAAATGTTTTCCTGAAAGTTAAATATGAATTGAACTTTTTCGTGTCAACTTCTACTTCGGCTAAATTGTTGATTGAGGGGCGTTGGTTGGCATAGAGCTCCACGGGGAGGGAGGGAGGGAGGGGGGGGTGATGATTAACAGTGATGAGTAAAATTTACATTAAACAAAAATTCACGATAAGTACTTACATTCAGAGTCCAACTAGAATCTCAAATATCTGGAGCAGTACCCTCCATGGAAAAGGAGACTAAAGGCCCTCATGTCGTTGCAGAGGGAAGTGGAAAGGTGTGATAAAGAAAGGGATGCCAAGTACAGCAAAATCCCCACACCTTGGAAACTGCTGAGCAAAGACTCACAGTCTTATCTTGAAGAGATAAACCAGAGAGATTGAAAGTAGGAGAAGAAACCAGCTGCTCTCCACTGAACCATCCAAGGTGTACTCTCAGTGGCAGGGGAACAATATGAGAACAGCACCACCAAGACTGGAAGAGCACATGGGAGAAGGACGCACCCATAACAGCAATGCTCAGTGGCTACTGGATCTAAGAGCAGACCACAGCAACGTCTCTGAACAGGATGCAGCAAGTATCACAGCGGCAGACATCCAAGAAAGGGTCAGAGTTGGACAGCACCCGGCCTGACATGATTCACAGCTACTGGCTGAAGAAGCTGATTGCAGTCTATGAGTCTGGCAGCACAAATGAATCAGCAGCTAGTAGATAAGACACACCCCGAGTGTCCTGATCCTCAATAATCCCCAGAAAGGACCAGTCCCATCAAAATACCAGCTAATAACCTGCCTCAGTATCATGCGGAAGGAGGCATCATAGCAGCTAAGATGAACAGACACATGAGCAGGGCACAGAAACGGATGGGCAGGAATACCAGCGGGGCGAAACTCCACCTACTTATAGACAGAGCAATTGCCCGAGACTGCAAAACCAGCCTCACTGTGAAGGCCTATGACTCAATGCCCCACACCTGGATCCTGGCATGCCTAAAACAGGAGCCTAAGAGCCTTCATCGGGAACTCAGTGGGGATGTGGTGGACAACACTAAAGGCCAACTTCAAGCTCACAAGTCACCATCAAGTGTGGGATCTACCAAGATGCTCTGTGCCCACTGCTGTTCTGCATAGGCCTGAACCCCTCAGTGAGAACTACAGAACGGAGCAACCGTCAGCCACCTCCTCTACATGGGTGACATCAAGCTGATGCACAGCACCAGGATACACAGCAACGACATCACAGTGTAAAGTCCTGTTGTGGTACAGCCACTTTGGTATAGCCTCCACTGCAACACAGCAGACCATCATTCAGGCAAACAAGCGCTCAGAAGTGTTCATGCTGTAAGGAGCTGTGGCTCTTTACAGCATGAACAACATTTCTGCAGCACACCCTGCATGCATCTGCCTTTTCTAAAGTTTTCCTCACGTCCTGCTCTAATCTCTCCCCTCTCTTGTTCATTCTTTGAAATTGCTTTCTTCTCCTTCCCTGTCCTCACCCTAGCCCAGCGATCCCCCTCTGTGTCTCTCTTCCCTCCTCTTCATCATGTATTGCAGCTCCAGGGTACAGATCAACACTCTCTCCCCCAGCACCCCCTCCTCTCTAATCTCACTCTCCTGCCTCATCCTTCTCCTCCTCTCCCCTTTCCTGTCGACTCCCCTTTCATCCCCCTCCCCTTCCCTCGCCAATGCGTCAGGCATTTCCCAGTACAGGGTCAGCAAAGTCACGGTGCTGGTTGGCCAATCGCGTCTTCTCTGTGACGGAGACCATTTTCACACGTGTGCTTTTCTCACATCTATGACCGAAAATGCACGAAGCTCTGCCATTGCACTCGTGTGAGCGTCGTTCTAATCACACTGCAAAGTGCATGCAAATGTTTCACCTCAGCAGATCGAAAACTAGCTCCCAATGTCTTGCACCTGCCTGTTGCTATGGAAACTGGGTATCCTCTGTGCGTCACCTGTGCCCATGTTTGGTCTGGTTTCCTGCTCCCTTCCATCAGCTTCCCTCTTGCTCTCTCTTGTCAGATTTTGCTGTCTCTGACGCTCTCGCTCCCAACAACTCACTATAAGAGAAACACACACTAAAAACCTTAAGTGCATTAACTAAATGAATTCCTTTTTTTGCACAGTGCAGTGCACACACACACACACACACACACACACACACACACACACACACACACACACACACCGCTGGGATCACCTCAACAGAGACAAAAACATAAAATACTGTACACATTTCAGAATACAAGCACTGTAGAGAAAACAGCAGCATCGAGTTCCTGTGTGATGCTCTTAATCAGAATTAGCTGAGCTTTGATCAGCGGCTGTTTGCGGTTCAAACAGATGTCGTTCTTTATGAATCAGCGATGAGGAACAGAGCGCCGCACACTGAAAGCATCGGCATCGAACCCTGCTGTGAAAATAGTACCTACAGGAATTTCTCTCCCCTAATACAGAGCTGATACTTAAACCCTACTGCACGAACCAACAGGGCACCGATGGAGCCTTCCCACTTTATGACACAGCTAACAGCTAACAGCTAACAGGTAGCCTGGCTCTGGGAAAAGAAGCAGCAACTCTAACGTTTGCTCATTTATCTAATTTCATCTACACAGAGAAGGGTGCAAATGACAAAGTTTGTGTTTAATGTGTTTCTTTGACATAAGTGGTAACTTTAATGAACCTGCAGTTTCTCCAAAACTGATTCAGTCCCACAGACTCCCAATTCTAAAAAGCCCAACTTTACAGTATTAATACACCTTCCAGCCAGATACAAAAAACATTTACAGCCTCTACTGATCGTTCCCACTTCATGACAGCTGGACAGGGAGGGAATGTTTATATCATCCTGGAGAAGAAACGATAACTACTTTATTTATACCATATACGGGGAATTAGTTTATTACAGCAAATGTTAAATAACAACAATAATTCAGTAATAATTACTCTCTGGCAGACACCGCGTTTCCAGACATCCAACCACTGCAGAATGGTCAGAGTGTTTCTCTGCGTGTCCTGGGGTGTACATGGTGAGCAGGAATGGAGACAGCACAGTGGAGCTCCTGTACTGCACATCATTAAACCAGACAGAGCCCTGCCCAGTCTTACATACTGTCTATCAGATCGTCACTAATCCATGAAATAGATTAAAGTTAGTGCAGAAACAATGTGGTGTAGCTGACAGCTGTCTGCTATGACAAATCTGCACTCACTTCACTAAAGGTCCCCACACTTTCAGTAAAACACCAGTTTTACTCGACTTGTCTAACAAAATGATTTGCTGTGTCACTTTGGTTTTGGTGAGTGAAACTGTACTCTTGTGTTACATTTTATAATAGCATAATATTTGTGTAAACAGTTTGGTCATGATTGTGGTCATACTTTGAAAAACATGATTGAAAGAGGAAGAACAAAGGGTCTCCTGCGTCTCCACGTCTGACACAGTACTAACCCGCCTGTCCTCCCCGACCTCCTCTCTATGCACACCTTACTCTGTAACGATCTCAGCCAGTGTCTCAATATAACAGGCAGCTGGATGTAAACAGACACTTTCTCTCAAAACGCTCTCAACAAGAAACAAATGAATCACAGCAGATGGCCCCGCCCCTCCCTGAGCCTGGTTCTGCTGGAGGTTTCTTCCTGTTAAAAGGGAGTTTTTCCTTCCCACTGTCGCCAAAGTGCTGCTCATAGGGGGTCATATGATTGTTGGGTTTTCTCTGTATGTATTATTGTAGGGTCGACCTTACAGTATAAAACACTGCGAGGCGACTGTTGCTGTGATTTGTATAAATAGAATTGAACTGAATTATTCATCGTAGATCATCCCGACAGTGTGTTTGATAAGATGAAAAACCCATCCATCAGTGTATCCCTACCACTGCCCCCTACAAACTCCCTTCCAAACAAACTCTAGAAGAATAAGTTTTGTGCAAATGTGCCAAGTTAGTACAGGGCAGACGCTGATGCAGCTAATAAGGAAAAGTGTAGGATCTTGGCAGGATGCTGGATGTCTGCACACTGCAAGAATCTGAGACAACTTCACCCAAGGCTGCCAGAATAGTTGTGGACAGTGGGGCGCCAGGTATCAGAGAGCAAGGTCCCGCCTGGGGGAAAACCGGGCAGAAGGACAGGGAGAGACAGCGAGTCAAGCAAAGACAGATAGATGAGACTCCAGTTAGAATGACGGGAGAGAGAGAAAGATATGGGGTCTATCAATGTGAAGTCAGAGAGAGAGCCTCCACTGCAGTAAAACAACCCTATACCAGGCTGACCCTCCTCCTCCTCTTTCTCCTCATCGATTCAGTAGCGCAGCAGCAGCATAGCAAAACTCTTGCAGAAAAGAAATCGCTCAGCTTTGGGCTCTGCAGTGGCTACACGGGGAAAACACCTCTCTTTTGTCTTCGATCGCTGCGTCCTCATATTTGAATCGACACACCCAAATACAGCCTATTGTACCGACACCCACGATGATACCTGCAGTTTCATTAAAGGCCACCTTCTGTTTTACTCACCGCTAAACTTATCCTCACCTTCCACTGTGTCTGAGTGATTTTCCTTGCCTGCCATAACCTCCATGCAGATCTTCTTCAGTCCTCTCACGCTCCTCCTCTTTATCACCTACCGGCTGCCTAACAACAAGCCTTCACCTTCTCCTTCTCTTCTACCCTGAAGCACATTTCTCTCGTACACGATAAAACCAGGAACACTGTAGAAACACAGGCATGCTTGGCATTCGGTTCATTGTTTTCTCTCTGCATCCTGTGCTCCACAGCCACGGCTGTATCATTACCATTCAGAGTGAGAGTGCAGTGGCAGTGGTAAGTGTGTGACGTGTGGGGCTTTAAGGGAAATAATGCTAATGGGAAACATAATGACAAGAACTCTTCAGACTCCTAATTAGATAATAAAACAAGTGTTTGCATGGCAGCAAAACTAAAACAGTTCAGTCCCAGTCTTGAAGCATGAGTGGCTTTTTTTTACATAACATTAATCTGTATTATTTACAGGATTATCAGGAAGCCCTGCTAACAATCCCTTACATAACATCTATATTTTATGGCTGTTTTTTTTAAGTTTGATTAAAACGTCTCTCTTGGCCACTGAGCAGGCCCTGTGTGTGTGTGTGTGTAACTGTGTGTGTGTAACTGTGTGTGTGTGTCTGTGTGTGTGTGTCTGTGTGTGTGTGTGTGTCTGTGCGTGTGTGTAACTGTGTGTGTGTGTGTGTGTGTGTGTGTGTGCGCGCGCGCACAGGCTCTCGGAGGACTCCACGCTGACAACATTAGATGCACTTAAGGCTCGGATACGGGACTTGGAGAAACAGCTGTCTAAAGGAGACAGATTTAAATGTCTCATCTGCATGGTGAGTGTGGAGGCAAATTAAAGCAAAAGAGAAAAGAGCACAATTTCAAACTGTTGGTGTATGTTTGTTTCTTCATTAACATAATTAATACAGTAATATTTTTATGGAAAATGTTTGTCGGCGACTCTTC
>NW_024582383.1:406294-449711 GCF_018398535.1 Haplochromis burtoni | reverse complement strand
AACAATAATGTGTGTGTGTGTGTGTGTGTGTGTGTGTGTGTGTGTCTGTGTGTCTGTGTGTGTGTGTGTGACCATCTCTCCTCGTTGCATTTTCAAAGGTCAGTTTGGGGAGTACAGCTGACACTGCAGTAAGATCCAAGCGCACACAAAGGCTCGGACACAGGACATCAAAGTGCTCTTATCAGTGCTCTAAATCCAAAATGTCCCACTGAAAACAAAAGCACAACACTGACATGGTCAAGTCATGAAACTGAACTCGTGTTTATCAGATTTGGTCTCATGTATCCAGGAGAAACGCAGGAACCTGTGGGCTCTAAGCTCTCCTGTTGTTAACATGTTTCTACTCGTGGCTCCAGGTGACGTCAGTGAAAGCTGACATTAGAGGTCAGTGGATTGATCCAAATATCAATAATGCTGGTATGGGTATCAGATTGATACCAGCTGATACTTTGTTTCTAGTCTCTGATATCATTATGTGACCTCTTGAATTGTATGAAATTATCTTCTTGGAAATTAAAAAATATACGTTAAACCTGCTGTATGAAAAATGTCAGAGCGTATTTGTGTTGACTGTCTACTTTTTATTTTAAACCTACAGCACATTTAAAGACTTGAGGTTGATCCAACGTGCTGTTTGCAGGGAAGCACAGTCTACGTCTCACATACTGGTATCGGTGTGTATAACACTGCGCCTGTACTGACTTATTAACTAATAAATACCAAAATGTGCAGTACTGCATTACCTGTTAGGACAGCAGTTGCTCTGTTTGTGAACGCAGCAGCCCCGCCCACCTGCTTGTTTATAACAGGCAGCCAATCAGTAGAAAGCTGGCTTAAAGGAACAGCTAATAGGACTGTTTCAGGAAACATCTGTAATAAGGGGCTGTACCATTCCACAGAAAAAGATGGGGGAGGATTGTTTTGTACAGTGAATCATGGAAAACCTCATTAAAAGTTATTGAATAAAAACATAGAGGTGAAAAGGAGCACAGTAGGTCCTCTTTAAGTAGAATACTCACCCTTCTTTACACCCAGACCCAATCATATATGTAATACTTTTAGCAGTGTCACATTCCTTTTTCTCCTACATTAGATAATATAATTTTAATGCAGTTTCATAAATCTTCGTTCCCAAGTCAAATTAATAATATCATGTCTTCTTAAGTACACTAAACTATTATGATATGTATTCAGCTTTACACTTATTATGTGCCAGTCCTGCTTCTTCGTGGAGGCGCTTATTTGGACTTTGGTATATTTGCTGTAAAACCATAATGAAGACTGAAAGGCAGCAGAGTTAAAGTCTAATGGGACCGCTCTGGTCTTCATGATCACTGCCAGCAATGCTGATGAGTTGTTTTCAGGGCAGAGGAAATCTGTTCCTGTAGTTTGAGCTGATTAAAGCCCAATGCCAGCGTGTTCCTTACAGAAACAATATGTTTCTGTAGAATAGGATCTTAAAGTAGAGAGTCAGTGTTTTAAAATCCCATGTTTGATTATAGTGACCTGGTAATATCAAACATTGTTCCTTTGGCCTCCTGTTATTCTCTTTTTCTTAAAATACCATTAAATACTGTTTTTGTGTTTTTCTTAAATCAAAGTACAGTCAGTGAAATGGTTGCAGCTGCAATGCATCCTGAGAGATATTTATTATACCAGCTTTTGGTGTCTTTCCCAGGAATTGTTCTGCTTATGTGAGCCAAGACCCCATCCTCTGTTTACCACCCAGCGTTACTGGTCTCACTACGAAATTCAGATCAATACTCTCATAATAAAAGTTCCAGGCCTGGAACAAATTGGAATCTAAAGCTGAGAAAGATAAAGAGATCTATGGCACTGCCAACACTGCACTAATGAATGATGAATCACTGCAACACACACACACACAGTAAACCTGCACAGGTGCTAAACAAAGACAAAAGCTGCTGGCAGAGCTTACTGTACGTTCTCCTGTTGTGTCACATTCAGCGTGAAACACGACTCCCGCATCAATAATGGATACAGATCTGCACAGTGCTGTCGACGGGAGCGTGGCTACCATATTTACACTATTGGTGAGAAAAGTCAGGAGCACTGGATCCATCTCACCCTGAAATCGGAGAAAAACAGATTTTTTAACCCAAAATGTTGTTCATCATCAAAGCTTTTAACCTAACACCTATGTGTCTATGTGGATCTCCGTGTAGATGCTTCTGGAGACTACAGGCAGACAGACACAACTGCACGTCGTGCATGTGCACAATGAGTCTGTGCATGGTTATGCATGTATGTCATTACTGGATGCTGGATGCATATGTGAGCACATTTGTGTCTCTATGAAGGCACGATTATTGCAAATGATGACACATCAATAATGCTCTAATGTGACAAACAGCAATAATATAATATAGTGTGTGTTTTTGTGTTTGTCCCCAGAGGCTGTTTGGGGAAGTGAAGGGTTGAAGTGCTGAGTAAGCGGAGCAGGGCCCGAGCTGAGAGACTGCAGTGCTGCTGCCTGCAGCTCAGACTGATACTCAGCAGAGGGGAGGGGGAGGAGGGAGAGGCTCCAAACAGGCTGCGACTCTCAGGCATGTTCAGCTGGCACGCTTTCATGGTACGCTCACACAGACAGTTCAAATAGGAGAGCTTGTTCCTGACTGCGCTAATGACACATTAACTCAAAGCCGCTCGCATGTGTCTCCGAGTGGTTCTGCAAACATGCTGCAAGCCGACGCCCTAACAGACGCGCTGCATCACAGCCTTGTTTACTCCCTCTAACCTGTGTGCCACTGATTGTGCTAGAAAAGCCCTCATCTTCTCCTCCCGCCCACTCCCATTCCTCTGTCGTGCTCCCTCCCCATCCTCTGAATCACCCTCCGCTGCTCTCCCCCCCGTGTGCCTCTGCCTTCCCTTCTCTCGCTGTCACTCCTCACCTTCCCTCATCTCTCGGGTCTCTTTATGAATGGCACTGCTGGGCTTTCAGTGATATGTTCTCCATTCCCCTGCTCACTGTCTCCATTCGTCTCTCTGAGTATCGTTACATACATGCGCGCCTTTTTCTGCCTGTCTCACTGCTTCCGTCCATCCCCCTCTTTCTCTCCACTGTCATCGATGGCGTTGTGCTTATGCATATTTAAACAATCCCGGGCCCGTATTGAGAACCTCGACCCCTCCCTCTCTGCTGATATATTTGATTATATAACTCCGTCCCCATGGACCTCGAGGACGCTGCAATCTAATTTTATCAGGTGATGGTGGCGATGATGATGGGAGTGTGCCTCAATGCGACATTTAAAGCAGAAGAAATGTCTGTTTCCTGTAGCTGCATTCATGTAAACATCCAAAAAACAAGCCTTATCCAAACAGGGCTCAGACACAGTATCGTTAAGGTAATCTGGGCAAAGATGAACGGCTGCCATTTTGATGCCTTTCTGTGCTCGAAACACAAGAGCTTGCTCCAAGTTTTCTGTTCTAATAAACAACCAGACCGCTGCTTTGGAAAACCTGGCAAACAGCGCCATGTGCTGGTACAAAGATGGAACTGCACAGGGCTGAAGGACCAAATCACCCCGACACGAAGGCGACGTGAGAGCCCTGACAGGCTGCGATGATGACTTCTTTCTTTGTGTGACGTCTTAAGCATGTGGTTTGATCTGTTTTCTCTCACTGCAGGCACAGTTACTGCAGAGCTGGCAGGATCTGAACCATCTGCACACTTTTATTTCACTCACGAACTGTGCTAATTTCCAGCTCTGTATCTTTCTATTCTTGCAGACCACTAGAGTAGCTTTGCATGATTCACAACTCAAAATAAGTTCTTCTTTATCTTTGCTGCACCCTCTCAGTTCATCCACTGTCTGAAACCACATATTTGTCCCCCTCTTAAACCAGCAAAGACAAATTCATGTAAAAACATCAATACCCCATTATCTGTAACTGTAACCTCATTTAGCTGCACATCCAACCCCCGAGATGTCTCAGAATAAGAAAAATAAAGTGCAACTGCAACAATACTCCTTAGCTTTTCTACATGATCAAAAATGCTGCTGTAATAAATGAAAGAAATCTTCCAGCACAACTCTGAAACTGCAAGAAATGAATTAGAGAAAAGGTTCCAGGGGCTCATTGCCAAAAGTGCCAGCGAGTGGAATATTTTATACAGAAAATGTCTCATTTTATTCATTTTTCTGTGGATACATTGTATAAAAAGAAGATGTTTTTTGTAGTCGATAGTGAGAAAACAGGAACTTTTCTGTTTTTTAATTGTTTATCTTCATTATTGTGTTATGAATAGCTGTGGAGGGAGTCTTTATTAGTAGGACAGCTGTAGGTTTGATGAAAATACAGTTAAAAGTCCTAAAACATCCAGTGGGCCGAGTAGGGGATTTTGCCAGGCTGATTCTGGCCCCCAGACCTCAGGTTTGACAACCCATCGTTCCCGTCACTCTGCGTGTCAGAGACGACCACATTGAGCCATTATAGCAGCAGAAATATGAGCAGAAATAAGAAAAAGCAAAATAAACGTTGTTTCATGAAATAAACAAACAGTTTTTTAAAATAAGCGATCACACATTTGGCCCATAAAGTTCATTCTCATGAAATGCAAAGTTGTTGCCATGACAGCAGAAAAAGCAGTGAAAGATGATGCGTATCACCGAAAAACAGCTGCAGTTTGTAAAACGTGTTCAACAACACTACAGCAGATCGGCCCACAGTTCATCCTTCTGAGTCATGCTGTCAAACAACATTATGACCTTTGACCCTGTGGATATAATGTTATCCATACACCATGTTGCTGCAGTGCTTCCTGAGTTACAATGTAGTTTATCAGGGCCACAAGCCCTTTGTTCTTTGCCACATGTTGCTGTGCAGTGCTGTCTGCGTTTAATCACCTGGCTGTGATAAATGACAAATTTTCCCAAAAGGAAACAATAAAAGTGAATCGATTATGTCCAATCGGTTCATCGTTGAGTCCAAGTGGATGCTTGTGCCTCCTTAAAAAAGAAAAAAATATTCTTAAGTCATTCCTGAGTTATAACATCGATGATTAGAGACGCACAACCTGGAAACATCAAACCTGTGACCACGTCTGTCACGGGCACAGAGCCGTAATGAAAGCAGCAGGAACCTGATGCGATGGAAGGAAACGTTATTCAAAGCACGATGTCCAACAAGGCAGAAAAAAGAAGCCATGTGGAAAAGATGAAACATCCACAATTATGATAAGTGGCCAGTTTCAGTCCAAGATGTCAGCCTCTGTCTAACCTCGCTGCCTGTTACTCTGCGCTGTTTGTTAGCTCCAGCATCGTGCCCTGGAGGTCGCGGCTGAAAGGCATCACGAGGTTGTCAAAGTCCACCTCGAGGGATGGGAGCTTATTCCTTCTCTCTATCTTTGACATCAGCTGGCTGGTGGTGGGCGGCTTCCCCCAAACCTGAGACAAAAACAGTCAGAGTGAGAAGTGGAATTACACAGTCACTTCTTCAGGAACATGTGTGCACTAACGGGCTTAATGCAGGGTTGGTTTGTGCACGTTGTGACTGCTGCAACTAGCCGGCAGCAGAAGACACATTAAGCCATCTTCTTGTAAACGGTGGAGAGGCTCACCGTCTTTGGCACAAAGGTGATGTCCACGAGTTTGGTTTTCCCAGTCGTGATGCTGGTGTTCTGCAGGACGACACTATTTGAATCCTTCTGGGGTGGAGTCTTCTCTGCTGCTGCAGACGACGTCTCTGCTTGCACAGCGACTTTTGCAGCAGCAACCTGTAGTGAATACCAAGACTTTCAAAGCTTCTGCAGCCTCGCTGTGTTCAATACAAAGTGTCAGATTCAGGCTGGTTAAAGGCAGCTAGAGATGTCCAAATGCACAAGATTAGGTCGCTAACAATAAACGTTATGTTTGAGGATTAAAGCTCAATGGTTTTCAGTAACGGTGCAGAGGCAGGAGAAAGAGTAATCCAAAGATTTAGCTGTTGCACCGAGGAAACAGAAGTACTCTGTTAAAGCACCGGACAGCTAATGTTTACTTTGGACTGAGAAAACCTTGTGAAGGAATCTGAGGAGCATCAGTAACAAAACTTATTTTGTATATAAATGTGCTACAAAAAGTATTTGCCCTGTTCCTGATTTCTTAGTTTTGCATATATGTCACACTTACATGGCTCGGATGTTTCAGATGAGAAACAAAGTCCCTGACGTCCGTCTTGAGAAGGTTACAAAGCCACTTGTAAGGCTTTGGGACTCCAGCGAACCACGATGAGAACCACTGTACACAAATGGAGAACCTTCCCAGGAGTGGGCGGCGTACCAGAATGACTCCAAAAACACATCAACGACTCATCCAGGAGGTCACAAAAGAACCCCGAACAACAAAGAACCGCAGGCCTCACTTGTGTGTGTTAAGGTCAGAGTTCATGATTCAACAGTAAGAAGGAGACGGGGCAAAAATGAGAGTTCGAGGAGAAAACCACTGCTGACCAAAGAGAACAGAAAGGCTCATATCTACCAAAAAACACTGTGATGAAGCTGTTGGGATAATACTCGGTGGACCGACGAGGCAAAGCTCTCGTCTGAGTCCTGTTACGCCGGCATAAAACTAGCACGGCTTTCCATGAAAAGAACATCAAACAACTGTCAAACCTGCTGAATTCAGCTCCACCAGAAAATCCTGAAGAAGCATATCTGGCCATCAGTTCGTGCACTGCAGCTTAAGTGCCTCTGGCTTCTGCAGCAGGACAACGATCTGACACACACCAGCATGTTGGTAATTCATGTTCAAGAACCCTCCACTGTGGCTGAATTAAAACAAAGAAGACTGTTGCTCCACAGTGAAGGATCCACAGTGAAGGATCCACAGTGAAGGATCCACTGCTCGTTATCACTGACTGCAGTTGTTGTCACGGTTGACACTTAGTAGCTTTAGGAGGCAATGACTTTTCCACGCAGCTCCACGTAGGATCATTTAGTTGAATGAATATTTACTCAGGTTATCGTCGTCTAATATTAACATTTGTTTGATGATCTGAAAACATGTTATTGTGACAAATAAGAAATCAGGAAAGGGGCAAATAATTATTCACAGAACTGTGAACTTTACGAGATATGACTTCCTGCCAGATGTTTGCATCACTGCTACCTGCTGCTGATGTGATCCTGCCTCTGGATGGTACCAAGTTAGACTGAACTGAAGGTCCTGTGAAGCTGCAGCTGGAGATCATCTAGGCCTGCTTTAAGCAATTTGCATCGATTCGAGTGTTTCTTTTTGTCGGCCATCATCGTCAGGTGTTCAGCCTATCTGCCTCCACCGCTGTGTCAGTGTGTCATCGCAATAATGAATGTTTATCACTGGCATTGTCAAAGCATACGCAGGAAAAACTGTCTGCAAGCTGCAGGATGTGAAACTTGAGCTTTGCCAACTGCATGTCAAAAAAGGCTATCATCTGATTGGCCAGGACTGTGGCTAAGCTGGATATTGACGGCTGCCAAAACGCTGTTTTTGTAAAACCCCGTCTACATGTGAGGCGCGGTCATGGGAAGAATTTGCTGCTACACCAATCGTTCTGCACAAAGGCCCATTATTAACTTAATCACCGATCACACGGGTGTTGATGTTCTCATCAGGATGTTCTGGCGTTCACCACAGACGCTGCAGAGCTCTGTGCTGTTTGTGTGAGCTTGTTATCAGGTAATCATTGGCTCTGCTGGCATCAAACTGCCTTTCCCATCCCCTAGCTGCTCTGTGTGTGTGTGTGTGTGTGTGTGTGTGTGTGTGTGTGTGTGTGTGTGTGTGTGTGTGTGTGTGTGTGTGTGCGTCCTATATTTCTTAGTGTAATTATTCTTTCATTGACAAATATAAATTTTTTTGTTCACATGTAACTAATTTTTAAAGACAAACAAGAACAACATGCAGTCGGGTACTGAGAGTGGTGTAATTCCCACAGAAGCCCCCACATGTTCCCACGGCTGTGGTTAGAGGGTAGGACGACCACGGGGCTTCTTCTGAATCACTCACAGTGCTGAAGGTGCATGATTTACAGAGAGTTTGTGAATTCCAGTGGGCCTGATGAGGATTATTGCCCTTTATTGTAGAAAACAGTGAAAGCAGCTCATACCGCCTCCGACCGAGCTCAGAGAAAAACGCTCCGTGATTCGTCGGCTCTCTGTGTGACAGATATTTTCCTTGAATTATAAATACTCCTGACTATTTATGAACGCCTCACAAACACCTGCTGCTTTCAGGGTCTTAATGACAACATCAATACATCTGAACCGACTGTGACCTCGTTAGAGGGAATACAAATCTAAACACCAGCTCGGTGTAGCTGTAACCAAACACATGTGGTGTCATTTGCGTACGAGTGCCCAGCTTTAAGTAATCAGCTCCCTTTGCAGGCTCGGGTTTCCCTGCTGCTACGAGGGAGAAGAGAGCAACACCAGCGTGTGTCCTTTTACATGATTTAGAGGTCATGATGGGGATCAGGAGACAGAGCGGGCTGTCTCTGTGGCCCAGACGCTGATCCCAGAGCTGCCCTGCTGCATACATCAGCGTGGGAGTGTGAAAGAGCACTGAGGCCCAGGAAAACGCACTTGTATGGTGAAAATGCTGTGAACGCTCAAACAGAGGAGAAAAGCACTATATCAGAACCAAGACTTGCTATATTCCTATAGTACAGAGTGAACATTAGATACAGTTTAGAGAAACAAAGATAACAGGGAAAGTCTGAAGGCAAACGATTTTAATGTGTTTCAAAGGTCTCCTTTAAGTCGTAGATTATTTGTGTACCTTGGCTTTAGGCTTTTTAGCTTCGGCCTCCTTTCCTTTTGCTTTGTCCTTTGGTTTAGGCAGAGAATCCATCTTTTGTTTGACCAAGTCGATTATCACAGGGTTTGCAAAATCTCTGGCAACATCAAGGCAGCTTTGCTCTGTACAGAAGTAAAATCAGCAGTTAAACGAGACATGGTGATTCTAAAGTGGCCATAGATGTGAAAGTGCTACGATGTAGGGTTGTAGTCAATGGGCCTATAAAGACAGGATATGAATGCTGGTACGTTATACATCGCCACAAAGGAGACCTGTAGAGTAAATGTTGATGGAGAGTTAGAGTTAGAGAGCAATTATACAAAATCACGTGTTTCCATTGTGGCATTATAAGAAAAAGGTACAAAGGCTTTGAACACACCTCTCTTGTTCTCTGCAAGCACACTGGCACCCGCCTCGATGAGGAAATCCACACAGGACACTCGAGACGTCTCAATGGCCCTCATGAGGGGCGTGGCTCCGCCCAGGGCCGGGGCATCGACGTTAGCTCCAGCATTCACCAGAAGTTCAATGAGTTCCCGCTGCCCGGCGTACGCTGCATGGTGGAGGGGGGTCCAGAAGAACTGGTCACACACGTTCACATCAGCCCTGTCACAGACAGTGATGTCAGGGTTTAAGGCGTGTATTAGTATTTAGGCCCATTCTTTGGCTCGGATCAGCAGCCACCAGAAAACACCAGAAAAACTCAGTTTGCTTCTGTGTGCGTGCTTTGTGATACAAAGCTAAAGAAACGGGTAAAAAATATTGAAAATATTAATTTGGCTTTTATTGTAAAGCCACAGAAAAAACAAACGGCACTGAAATCAGAACATGAACTTTCTCACCCCTTGCTGAGGAGGTACTGAGCCATCTCATAGCTGCCAGTGGAGCACGCGACCATCAGCGGCGTCTTGTAAAACTCATCCTGAACGTCCACCGGCACCCCTTCACTGAAGGCCTGGTCCAGAGACTCCAGATCATTGGTTCTCACGCAGGAGTTCACGTTGACGTAGACCGGCGGTGGCTTGTGTATGTACCATCCTGAGTCGTTCATCACCGGATGCACTGGCGGGTGAGCCGGGTCGAATCGGAGGACATCCGAGCAGTTAAAGTATGAGCTGATCATGAAGCTGGGTGGGCCTCCGTCTGCTCGTCGGGGCTTCAGCTCCGGTGGGAGGGTGCAAACGGGCATGGGGAGAACAAACGGACCCTTCTTCTTCTTCTTGCCCCCTTTTTTTCCCTTTCCCCCCTTTTTCTTCTTAGGCATATACGAGGAGAGGCGGAACGGTTTCTTGATGTACTTGACTCCTCTGATGAAGTCACTGATGTTGACGTCTCCTCCATGGGCTGAGATGACTGCTTGGATCCGGTCTGGTTCAACTGGAGCTTGTAGCTCCTCTAATACAGAAATAAACCTCTCTGCAGTAACTGTGTCTGATTTGTCGCCAAAGGCTTTCCACAGTTCGGCTTCATACTCTTGAGACCAGTCGTGGAGAGTCAGTGCCCAGAGCTCTGACATCTGCCCGGTGCCGCTGGGATCGCTGCCTTTTCCCTGCTTCCTCTCCGCCTTCCGGAGCTCCTTGGCTACTGCGTTGTGACCGGAATCTTTGGCAATCTGATGCGGCAGCAAACCTTCCCGGTTCTTCAGTTTAGGGTTACAACCTGACCACAGAGCAGAGGTTATATAAACACACGGCAGAATGTCCTCAGGACTGTGGTTGCAGCTATAGTAGCATACCAGAGATATGCAGACACAGAGGGGAGAACACTGATCCTCCAATCTGTTATAAAAATACTGAGGAGAAGAATTCGAAATTCAGTTCTGGATTTTACCCAGAACCCAGTCCAAGCAGTGAGGAGACGTCAACATGGGACAAATGTACTGTCTGACATCCTGATAACAGCGAATTACACAAGTCCAGCCTAGAAGTCACAAATGCATGAACGTGGGATGTTTCCAATACAAGAGAGGGTTTAATATGCGCGTTGAAGGACAGAAATGTCTCCAAATCGTCTTAAGAAACATGAGTGATGGGACAGATTTGTCCCCAGCTGGGCAGCAAACAGTCCAAAAAGACCTCTGATCACACAGGAAGCTGACAACGCGCTAAAACCAACACACAATGACAGGTGTGGTGAGCAGCAGGCGTGCACAAGCTGGTAATTATGGACAATACTTCCACGTGTGAACATGAAAAAAGCAGGGGGACTGTGTTATTATGTTAATCTCTGAAAGGGCTGTGCGTTTGATCATAAAACGACAGCTTGATCCATATTTCTAGCAGCTGGGAAATCCCCGTGTGTGATCAAACGAGACGTGCTCGTGTATCAAAGAAACCAGAACAGAATCAGAAATGTGCTCGACTCTTCCAGCGTCCACACGCGTGTAAATGAAATGACATTTCAACATTTTGGCAGTAACGTGGAGCGTGCTCCTTTACGTTTCCATGTTTACGAACACTACTACAAACGGAGGGTAACATATTGAAATCATCGTACCGTAAAAAGGTACCGTAGAGCAGTTTTTGGAACGAACTGAAACTCCCATATTCCAAATAGAGTCCTGTTCCCCTTTTAAACTTGAAGATATTCAGTGTAACCGTCAGCATTCCTCTCACAGGCCATGCATATCTCACTAAAAAAGCCCTTTGCATAGCGGCTGATCCCACGCACCCAATGCAAAGCTTCTTCAAGCTGCTGCCGTCGGGGAGGAGACTGCGGAGTCTCCAGGCCAGGACCAGCAGACTGAAGGACAGCTTCATCCATCAGGCTGTCAGGAAGCTTAACTCCCTCCCGATTCTGCCCCCTCTCCCCTCTTCTCCTCCATGGTCTCACTGAACTCTGTCACACACACACACACACACACACACACACCCCAACCAATACCAAACACCCACCATCGACTCACTCACTGGCCTGCACCAGTTACCAGTCACTTTGTGGAGCATTGGACTGCCATTACCTCATAAGACTTTGTTGTTATACTATCTCTTACCGTACATACTAAATCTCCATTTGCACTATTTGCCTATTCATACTCTGCCTGGTTTACACTCAATGTCATTTACCCTTACCTGAATATTGTATATTGCATAGCTTTCTTGTTAATTTGTATTGTATTTATTTATTTAAATTTTTACTTTTTAATTATTTTATTTGCATTTTTTAATCACTCTCTTATATTTAAATGTTCATTTGCTATTTCATCTAGGGTTTGAGAGTAACGAAATTTCTATTCTCTGTATGTCCTGTACATGTGGCAGCATTGACAAATAAAGTTGACTTTGACTTTGATATGAATCATTACACAGTTTGGGCATACAATACTTATGTAGCAATACCTCAAAAACACCGTGACCAACAATAATGTGACAGCCTCATGAACACGCACTCACAGAGGCGACGCCTACAGAAGGTGAGGCAGGTGCTGAGAAGACAGCAATAAGATGTGAGCCAGTACAGACGTACGGCCATCATCACGGCCACATAAGTGTCATAGATGCTTAGGTGGGACCCTGGGAACGCAGTCCAGCACCTTTGGGCTCTACGAGAGAGAGGGAGGGGATCAGAGCGACAAGCCAGAAGCAACCATGAATACATGACCCCCACCCCCACCCACAAGATGAGCTGCTACAACAGTGCCTTAGGTAGCTGAGGAGCTAACAGGAGGAGGAAACACAGGAGGACAAAGCCCCTGCATGGGCTAGATAGAGGAGGTGGCTGACATCAATAAATCCTACCAGAGGTTAGAAGAGCTCGGCCTAAAGGACTCCACAGAGTCATGGCGGCGCAAACAGACAGCTGCTGACGACCAACCACACAGAGCTGTGGCCGATAAAGAGCACAAGGCTGCAGACGCGACAATCCCAGCTTACTGTAATATTGGGAAGAAGTCCGATGGGCGGAAAGAACAGCTGGAGATGTGAACGGTCAAGTCCAAAGTGGTCCCAGTGGCTAGAACAGCGAGTCCAGCAGATTCCAGGCATCAGAGGTCTGAGGAATGACCGAGACGCTCGAGCAGAGCACATGTCATGGTGGTTTTTATATAAGGCTGCGAGGCTGACACACATTTACCTCGCTCAACAGTAAATATTACGATGAGCCCTTTTTACTTAAGTATTCAGTTTGTTTCCCTGTTTGTCAAACACCAACACACACATTTAAGACTCGGAGCCGATTGCAATGCTCTGTGATACCACACAGACCCCCGCGCTGTGACCAGCTTTCTCCTCATGTACATTTTGAGTAACAGCTGCTGTGCTCTCCTCCTGCGTTTCAGCGTTAGCCTACAAGTGACATCAGACTGAAATTACTGAATGTAATGTTGATATGAGCTTTAAATGTCTGCACAGTCGGGCTCCTTTTAAGGCATCAGCAGGAGTGACAGGCCTCATCACAGAAGAAGACTTTAAAGAGTACAGTACCTCTCTGTGCCAGGAACTTGCAGCAGTTTGCATTGCCCGAGGCAGCAGCGTAGTGTAAGGCTGTGCAGTCCTTAAGGCTCATCGCACTCATGTCTGCTGAGTATGCAGACAGCACCTGAAGCACCTGAACACAGCCCAGAGCAACACGTTAGACGAGCCTAAATCCGAGGTGCTGCTTACACTAACAGTGGGTCGCTGTCATTTTAATTCAGCTTCCAGTACAAAGTAGAATAAGTCCTAATAGATACAGCTTAACTTTGCATGTTATTGCCATTTCAAAAGATGTCAGCTATTATATATGAGCAGCTACTACACCTCAAAAAAGCCCCCCATGGCAGCATAGTGGACGGCTGTGAGCCGCTTCCTGTCAGAGGCGTTGGGGTCTCCGCCCATCCTGATTATAGCTCTAACAAGCGGAAGGGACCCTGCTTTGCCTGCCTCCATCAACGCTGTGACTCCAGTTTTCTGAGCAGAGGGGAAGAGAGGAGAGGAAAGGCTTCAGCTCCAACAGACTGTCTTCAAAACGCAGGTCTCACAGTCCCTGTTGTTTACCTGGTGTGCCGCATTGGGGTCTGCCCCGGCATTCAGCATAATGAGGCACAGGGGGGTGCACTCCTGGGCCTTTTCACACATCAGCTGAAAGACATGCATCCCCTGCACTGACACGCTGTTGGCATCGGCTCCGCACTTAAGCAACACCTGCAGGCAGTGGCAGTGGCGTTTGGTGGGGTAGATGCAGTAGAACAGCACATCTGAGTCACAGCGTGGGTGCAAAAGTTTAGGAAAAGCTCATGAGACAGAAGAAGCAAGTAAGCGTCAACAATAAACCTGTACATCAGTGTAATCAGACTACTTTGATAGCTAAGCACTTAAGACCTAAATGCTGTTTCAAATATTAATGTGGACCCTCCGTCTAATCCAGTGTTTGCAGTCCTTCGCAGCTATCAGCGAGCTAACTCTGCCAAGTCAAATCAAGCCATCTTCATTTCTACTGCAAAATTAAAAGCGAGGAAACTTTCGGGAAACTTTGCTCTGACAGAGAGCTTCCACGCTTCCAGCACCGAGCACAGCTGCTAACTGCTGGTGGATCAAACTGCTGTAAAAGGAGGGAGGGCAGGATGCTGTGTTTTACTTTCCCCACTCTGATTATTCCCACATTACTCCATATTCCTGACACGACGGATAACACAAACAGGTGTGTGAGACTACTGAAGCTCAGCCTGCTGTGAGCACTGAGGCCAGGCTGAACAAAACCCCAGGGAGAGCTGGGTCGTATCAAGTTGCTCAGCGTGTTTCACAGGAGACGATCATTAGGACTTGATCTGTAATTAGACGTGTCCATGTGGCATGACACACAAACAAAACCTCATATGGCTCTTCACACATGTGTACATACATCATACAGTATGTAAATTATACGTCAGGAAGCATTCAATCACTCAGCCTTGATCTACCTCTCAAAGGAGAGCCAGTTAGAGTAATCGCTACCACAGACACACTGTAATGGGGTCATTATCACGATTACTTCAACGAGCTCCTTCAGAAGACCTTTGTGCGCTCTGATTGGAGTTGTCTGGGATACCACCTCCTCATCAATATCTAAAGAGACAAACTCTGCATGTTCATGAGCGGAAAGACGCCGCAAGCGATCCAGCTGACCTACCTTGAGATGGAAACGCCCCCATTTGGGAAACTGAGACTCAAATGAGAATACATACATTTAAAGCAAACCATCTGATACACTTGGCACACAATGAATGAGCTTCATTTGTGCAGGAACTTTTAAACAAATATGACATATCACAAACAAAAAAGCTCTGAAATTCAACTCTCACGTGTTCCTGTGATAATATCAGCCTTGATCATTCTGCAGCTGTTAAATGCTACAAAATATTTTTGTTTCAAAACTTTATTTAACCAGAAAGCAAAAAGCTGCAGCTTTAGAGTCTCTTTGTTTAAAACGATCGTGGGCTAAACCTGCATCCACACAGGAAGCGATTAGCTTCCCAAACCTTACTTTGTAGGTGACAGTCGGCTGTTAACGGACAGACTCCCATCACCTAAGTAACTTCTAATGTATTTACTTCCCTGTTAGCTGTCAGCCACCAGCATCCTGTGCTCTCAGTGCCAGCTGAAGTTGAGAAAGACTCAGACTTCTTTCTCATTGCCATAGTTTTTTCACCCATAGTCACTTTACGTCGCCGGACGTGACTGAATTTCTCTCGAGTTGCCAAGTCGTTGAAAATCACCCACTGTGTGGTTAAAGCTAAGGGAGACAAAGATAGGCATCAATGTCCCTCTAAAAGTGAGCATCGCCATTGGGCTGAGCCCTTGAAATGCCTCTGGGTTCTTATTGTGAAAACTTATTTGAATTGTGTGACAGCTGCAATTCTGAACTAGACATCTGAAGAAAACCCTGCTGTTTACCACCATATACACACTACATGAACAAAAGTGGGCCGCCTACACCTGTACCATCGGCCATAGAAACTCATGCCACGAAGCTCCCGGCACACAGCTTTAGTGTGTTTGAAATCCCGTAACTGTTCTGTCAGTGCAGTGTTGCTAAACCTACACAGAGATTATAAGTAGTAATGCCTTTAGTTTTGAACTCACTTTTGCCCTCTACATCCAGGAGCCTCAGGTTGGCTTCGCTGTGGGCCAAGAGAGACACAATGGGATGGTTGCCCAGCTCAGCAGCTAACATAATCGGAGCGCGGCCCCTTTTGTCCTGCACGTTAGGATCTGCCCCCTTAGAGAGGAGGAAGGTGACGAGCTCTGCGAGGAGAAAAAGAGAGAGCAGAAACAATCAGGAGACAGATCATATTTGGGGTTGTGGTAAATTCTCAGACCAACTGGGCTTGATGCAGATTATGTTTAAACGTAACTGGAAATACATGTTTATACCCCATGTCATCTTTCCCCAGTGTTACTGCAGGCAGTGATTAAGATGTTTAGCAAACTTAATAACATCCATTTTCCATTGCGCTGCCGTTTTCGAGAACTCTACATGCTGCCACAAATCTCTGTGGACATATTTTCTTTGGCAAGAAATGCGGCATGCAAACAAAGACACAAAGACTAAATTCACTAGCTGGGCCCACGTCCTCATTTTAGGTTTGACAGCGTTTTAGTAGGTAAAAGTGATGCTTTGACATGAATTGAGCTGCAGTTTGGGGAAGGCCTCGAAGGGGACGGCTCCCGGGCCTGGCAGATCCCCGTGGACTAAATAGAAATGAAGAAGTTAAAGAATTGAGAACAACCTATACAGATGACAACCGGAAGGAGCGTGTTTGGAGGCGTGGTCCCGCTCCTGAAATTCCGATACATTATCTCCAATGAAATAACCTGTACTGTAAATACCCACAGTATTTGAGCTGAACAAACATAGCACTCGTCCAACCAAATGTGCCTGATTGTTGCAAAGGAATGAGTCTGCCACAGCCAACCCACAGGCATACATTACCTAGATTGTTGGCTGAAACTGCCACGTGGAGCACCCCCACGCCGTCCTTCGGCTCTGTGAGACTGATGAGGTCTTCCGCCCCGAGCTGCACCATCTTCTCTATCTGTGCCGTATCCCCTTTATGGACCAGCTGAAGCAGGCGGTAGATCTGCAGGGTCTGCAGGCGGCCCTCTGCCACTCTGCTGCTCATTGTGGACTCACTGAATGCTGGTATGAAATAGGAGCTTTCTAACATGCACGCAAATATTTGGTTCTAACATCTTTTAATTGAATTACAATTTTTAGGTGCTTTCTTTTCCTCTGAAAAACTGCAGTTTAAATAAGATACTTGTTCATGTTACCCATGTGAATGGCGACTTTCATACAAAGTGGCCCAGTGCTTTTTCTGGTCTCTTTAAGACAAACATCACCACAGTACATGAAAAATAAAGTCACGAGTATTGTTAAAAATCTGTCAGTACCATAAACCCTCAAGCTCATCACGCACCTGCACGCAGACACGCACGGGTTACACGGGCTCCCCTTGTTTGACAGACACTTGCTGCTGTGGTCCACAAACCCAGGCTTGGTCAGCGAGAGGGTCCCGTCTGTACCTGCTTTTCCTCCCAGGCTTTTCACTTTTCTGTGCGGGCCGTTAGAAGGAAACAAAGTCGGCTCCATGGCAACGGAACGCGCGAAAATCCCGGGCAGGACCTCGTGCCCTCGTCTGATGCTGCTTTCAGGGTCTCTCGATAAGCTCGGCAATACTGAAATTGTCGTAAATGAAAGCGTCACCACTTTGCTTCCATTTTCCCCAAATGGATTATTTTATTTTTTCAAAATTGTCAAAAGTTAATGACAAAGTTAAAATCGTTTGCTTGAAATTCTTGCAAACTGACTAAAAATAACAGATCGTGTACATGAGTATTCACAGCCTTTGCCATGACACTCAAGGTTGGCATCATGTTCATCCTGTCTCCACTGATCATCTGTCAGATGTTTTCTGTTGGAAAAGCACACACCTGTATAAATCAGGTCACAAAGTTGACAGTGCATGTCAGAGCACTAACCAAGCCATGAAGTCCAAGGAATTGGACAATCCCAAACCTCCGAGACAAGATTGTATGGAGGCACTGATCTGGGGAAGGTTACAGAAAAAGGTCTGCAGTTTTGAAGGTCTGACTGAGCTCAGTGTCCTCCAACATCTGTAAATAGAAGACGTTTGGAACCATCAGGACTAGAGCTGGCTATCAAGCCAATCTGAGCAATCAGGGTAGAAGGGCCTTAGTCAGAGGTTTTAGAGAACCTGACAGAACTCCAGCGTTGCTCCGTGGAGAGAGGAGAACCTTCCAGAAGGACAACCATTTCTGCACCACCAAAAGTTTCTCCACCAATCAGGCCTGTGTGGCTAGATGAAAGCCACTCCTCAGTAAGAGGCGAATGACTGCACGTCTGAAGTTCTCTGATCTGATGAAACGAAAATTGACCTCTTTGGCCTGACTCATGTCCTCCATCATGTCTGGAGGAAACCGGCCACCACCTGGCCAGTACCATCCTCACAGTGAAGCACGGTGGTGGCAGCATCATGCTGTGGGGATGTTTTTTTTCAGCAGCGGGAAGACTAGTCAGGATCAAGGGAAAAGGAATCAAAAATGAATACAGCAATGCAGAGTCCTTGATGATAAGCTGCTCCAGAGCTCTCTGGACCTTATACTTGGGCGAAGGTTTATCTTCAAACAGGACAATGACCCTAAGTACACATCCCAGATAACAAAGGAGTGGCTTCACTCTGTGAATGTCCAGCCAGAGGCCAGACTTGGACCTGATTGAACAGAGAGCCAAAAATGACTACGCAGCCTGGTGGGGCTTGAGTGGTTCTCCAAAGAAGGATGAGAGAAACTGCTCAAAAACAAGAGTGCTAGCTTGTAGCATCATATTCAAAGACTTTAGGCTGTGATTGCTGCTAAAGGTGCTTCAACACGATGTCGAGCAAAGTCTGTGAGTAATTATGGGCATGTAATATGTAATTATATATTTTATATACTTCCAGCAAAAATGTTTTTCACTTGTGTAGAATTTCATTTTGGAATGAGGCTATAACATAACACAAATAAGAGCACATATCTTTTCTTTGATAAGTAATGAGCATCTTGACTGTTAAGCTTTTCCTAACAGCTGCTGGAGTAAATATCCTGAACACTAGGGGTCACTGCAGTGCAGCATATGAAAGAAAAACAGTTTAACAGATTCCTTGTCTTGTCTTAAGCTAAAATTAGCCTGTTGAAGTCGAGGGAGGAGATGATAGAGGTTTGAAGTAGGAGCCAGAAACAAAAGTCAGCCCAGCTGTGTGTATTTGTGAAGGCCAAAGAAGTGCCAGATCAAATAAGTGAAGTCCAAAGCAGGCGGGGCAGTGTGTAAAACCTGATGCATACCAGCTCATTTAATAAAAGAAACCAAATCCAGATGAGAGCGATACTGTTGACGTGAGCCGTATAACACTGGGTATCTGTATTTGTAGCACACGTGGCAAAACATACAAAACGTATACAGTACCATGCAAGGTGAAGTGGCAGTTCTTAAAGATCATAAAAATATGTACAGTCTGTTAAGGTTACACAATGCTTAGACACATACACTTATATTTCCACACTAGAGTTGATGACAAACATGTCCTCCTTGCAAAGGAAAACGTGTATGATACGAAAAAAGAGAAAATACACTCTTAAGCCATAATGTACAAAATGCATTATGAATCTGCAAACAAGTGTGCAAGCCATTTAAAAAAATATGTACAACACCTTTCAAAATACACAGTTGAAAAACAGACAACCAAAGGCAGGATGTGTGTGTTCAATCAAAGAAATAGGCTTTGTATACTTGATATAAGGATAAGTGTAGCTTCTGTATTTGTTATTGTTTGCTTTGCATAAAAACTCCAGCGTAAGATCGACTGATAGTAACAGCGACATAACTTCCACCATCTGAACTCTCACAAACGTCCCTTAGAAGAACTGTTCTTGCCCTTGGCAGTCCTCCACGTCCTCTTGTGTTTCTGGGCACAGCTAATGTCCTATAATGCTCTTATTGTTTTGTATGATTTATAAAATCCTGTGGTTTCTCCACCAAACTATCAGTGACTTCATTTGCGCATTTCCTCCTAAAGAATAGTGATAGTGGTTTGGACTTCATCACTCTGCATTTTTTCCAATACAATTGGCACTCTGCGTTGTATTTCTGGGAATTTACTTGTGGTAAGAATGAAACTCCAAGGAATAATTCAGGAAGTGTGTGTAATAACCTCTGATCGTTTGGTATGCTGTGGGTGGATAAGGGACAAAAAGCCCTCACATTAATCATCTTTTTATAAGATAACCTTTCTTTAAATGGCACCGGTGGTGCTCTCTTCCAGCTCCATGTTTTCATTCTTGAACTCTGCTTAGCTTTGTAGCTTTGAAGGATCCCTGGTTAAAAATAACCCTTTTTTTTATCTTACACTGGTCCTTGGCGTAGCCCCGTAGTTCATCCTCTGTCTGAAAGAAGCAATTTCAGCTCCCCCGCCCGACTTTGAGCCAACTTTCTTCCTATTGGCTACACAACTAAGGTGCCCATATAAGGGATATCCATTCTCAGTGACATAATACGGAGCTAAAAGTAGAAAAAAACTACCTGAACCAGTTCCAAAAATGTTGGAATGGCATGTAAAATGAAAATAACAACAGAATGCAATGATTTTGAAATGTTATGGATCCATATTTTTACAAGTTTAAGCTGAAATTATTTTGAGAAAAAAACATTAGCTCTTGACTTGGTTTGCATCAGCAAATCTCAAAAAAGTTTGGAAAAGTTAACGTTACTAAAAAGAAACAGCTGGAGGAACATTTTGCATCTAATTGTAAGGTCCATTGTCTGTGACTAAAGGCAGGATAAAGCTCTATACACGAACATGATCCAGAAACTTCTCTGGGCCAAAGCTCATTTAAAATAGACTGAGGCAAAGTGGAAAACTGTGGTTGGAAGAACTGAAATTTGAAATTCTTTTTGGAAAACACGGACGCCGTGTCCTCTAAAGAAAAGAGAAGAGGCACCATTCGGCTTGTCAGCAGCTCTCAAGTCCTGCCTCTCTGATGGTGTGGAGGCGCATCAGTACCTATGAAATACATACAGGTGGGAGATCAGAACGAGTTCCCACCCAGACATCTTTTTCAGGGAAGGCCTTAGACAATGCTAAGCTGCATAATGCATCTATTACAGTGCAACAGAGAAGAGCCAGGACTGTTGAGCAGCTTGGATCCTCTAACAGACACCAACGGGACAACAATCCTCTCCCAAAAGTCCAGCATCTGGTCTCCTTAACTCCCAGCTTTTTAAAGAAGAGGGATATAGTGATAAGAGTCACAAACATGTTTTGTGTATTCGATTGTGAATAAAAAGGTGGATTTATGACATTTGTGACACAAATCATTGTGTTCTGTTTTTATTTCCATTTTACACGATGTGCCAATTTTTTTAAATTTAATTCTGGGGGAGGGATTGGTTGTAGATATATATGAAAATATTAGTGAAAACATGTGACATTATTAGATAACCGTGCAGTGGCTTCTTCAGGATACAAAAACACACCAATGGCTCTTGCCTAAAATAGTTTTCCTTAAAGCTGTGAAACACAGAACAAACGACTGTGGTTACAAAGGACTTCTGAAATCCTTCCTGGCACTGAAGGTCAAACATAAGCTTTTGTCTTGCTGAATAGATCCAGTCCAATAATCTGCATTTCTCAGTGGCACTGTCTCTTGGACAAATCAGAAGCTCTCACGCTCAGGATTTTTACACATCCAATCAGATGGTTTCGTAGAGCAGCATCCCACTGAAGATGGTCAGAGGTTCGGAGGAGTAGGCCAGCTTCCCAGTTACAAGGTCGATACAGACCGTGTCCCCTTCCTCCATGGGTAGGATGATGTTAAAGACAGCTAACGCTCCAGGGATGTGCTTTGCCTCAGCCATGGGCTTCTCCAGGCCTTCAGGCTGATATCCGGCCGAGTCTGCTCGGGCCACACCAGTGTTGGACTTGGACAGCACTGCCTCGATCTTTATGTTTTTGTGGCCTGTCAGGATGCCACTGAAGAAGTACTTCCCACGCACAGGAGCTGTGAAATAACCTGAGGGACAGGACGAGGTCATAATGACTGACTGCAGACAGCAAGTTGAAATAAAGAAAACCTAAAACTATTGAAACGTCCGTTGTAGTGAAACTCACCTGTTTTGGGATTGTAGGCGTTATTTTCATTGACAAAGACTTCATTGAACACTATGGTTCCCGTGTTCCTCATCGGGCGGGTCATGGCGGCAGAGAAGGAAAGGCGTGGCACGTGGGCATCGGAGCCTGGAGGACCTGATGATAGAGCAGAAACAAAGAGCAGGTGTTACCGTGGATTCGGGATCAAAGAGTTAGTCGCACTTTGATCTGCTGTTTGATAAGAACACCACATACCCTGTTCCCCTCTGAGACCTGGAAAGTAAGATGAAAGACAACAACAGCGAGTTAGACCCAGCGATACCATTCCTCGTGTTTATATTGTACATATGCAACATGTTAATGAAGAGACATCAAAGATGCACCAAATACGTCTGTTAATACACGTTTATTTATATAAAAAGTAAATTCAAACTAGTAAGAAGCAGAAGTCAATTTATGGTATTCGTCATTACTCTGACCTAAATTTACTCTTCTGTACTGAAGTTTGTGTCCCAGTGGGAGACGGCTCACACATGTGCCTTGTCCCATGGCTGGGTCGCATTGGAAATTCATAGTTCTATAGTTTATGTTTTTTTGAGTGAAAATTTAGAGCAAATCACATTCTACTGCATTTTAGTTGGTGTGATGATTTAAGATTTCAATGGTGGTAACGTTATTGTCCCCAATGGGAAATCGATTTGCAGTATGTCCATAGAGAGATATAAACAAACAAACAAACACATACACACAAAAAAATAAAAAATAAGCCCAGAGAAAACAACCTAAATTTGATCATCTAGTTGAGAATAATGCCAATTATCAGCCAAATAAAAATGATTTGCTGCTGCGGTGTTAACAGATTGTTCAAGAAGCCTGTGTTTGGTGAAAGGTTTTACCAGGAGTCACATCCAAACGGTACAAATGCACATTCCTAAATAACATAGCTAACTTTAGCTAGCTTGATTAAGCTTAACTTCCATCTTTTTGGCCTAAGATGATCACTACTCTGGTTCCAACACTGGGCCTACAGTATTTACCTGGGGGTCCCATTGGTCCCTGTTCGCCATCTCTGCCCTGAGGTCCTATCCTCCCTTCGGGTCCCATCGGACCCCGGGGCCCTTGCTCTCCTCGGAGCCCAGGTGGACCAGGTGGACCTGAAGGAGTGCAATGTTTGGTGAGACAGCCGGGAAACACTCCAGTACCAGTAACACTATCCTTAAAGAGAACTCGTGGAACGCGCCCTTTACTCTCATATTTACTAAAACTTAGCTTTTAGGCAGAGAGCACAATTTAAATCATTTTATGACAACTGCCTGGAATCTTTCTTTCATCTATTTTTCCCTCAGTCCAAACGTACCTCCCTTCAGTTGGGAGCAACTATCTCTCGACCAGCATTCAAATCCCACGCCATCTGCCCTCTGTGACTCACCCTTAAAGTCCCGTGTTTTGAATCTGTGGAAGTCTCTGACCAAGTCGACCACTGAAGAGTTCAGCCTGTGTATGTTGGAGTGGATGTGAGGCAGCTGGACGTTCTGGATATTTTCAATAGCATTTCCTTGAGAAGTAACTGTGACATTGAGTCCATTAACAGAGGTCCACAGCCCAGACACGTGTCGGTCCAAGCCCTCCTTGATGCCCTCCAGCTTTCCAGAAACCGTGTCGAAGCGCCCAGACACTTTTTCGAGGTTGGAGAGCCTTCGATCTAGGCCGTCACTGGACCTCCGGCACTCCCCGATCTCAGTCACATGGTTGCTCCTGATTATTTGGATCTCTCTGCCCAGATCGCTGAATCGAGTGTCTGAGTCAGCGACGTGGTCTACCACGACCGTTTGCAGGTTGTTCACCTTGAAAAGAGTGTTGAAAGTTCTACTATGAAAAGACTTTTCTGTTTTCCTTTGCTCCACAATTTATTCTCCTACGGTCAGCACATCATCTGTCAGAAAACCCAAATATCTGTAATATCCTATTTTCATAACTGTATAAATATTCTATGAAAACAGTTCCAAAGGTAACCGCGATGCATTTGGAAATTTTTATGAATTTCTCTTGTTTTTTATTGAACTTCTGTTTTCTTTTGTGTGCTTTTGCATCATTTTCTGTTTGCTGGTGTTTTCTTGACTTGCAGTGCATTTGAACTGAACAACTGCGCAGCCCGCCCAACACTGCTCTTTCTGTTTTTCCAGGCAGTTTCCGCTGCTATGCCTGCTGATCCAAGCTACCAACAGTCACACTGATATAGCCTCCTTGTTTTGGTTCATTGCTTACTTTATAGCCACTCCACAATGCAACGCAGAAAAAGCCTTTAGTGGCTTTAAAAGGTTCACATGCCAAACAGATGTGTGCATAACTAGGCTATTATCTGCATCACATATTCTTACCTCAACGATGATATTGTCCTTAATGTGGGTCAGATCTGTTATCGTGTGCCCGTGTGTCTGCACAGTCCTTCCCAGGCCCTTCAGAGTGTCATTAATGGAGCTAAAAGTATCCATGACCTCAGCCAGCTCTCCTTGGATAGACTTCAGATCCCCTCCTAATTTTCCACTATGTACAGTGTGACCTTCCAGACGTTTCTTTAGATCATTTATGTTGGTTTTACACTGCACCGTGCACTCCTCCACGTCCTCTCTGAGTCGTCCCACCTCCTCCTGGAGGTTGGAGCAAACCTGAGAGCAGACAGATTCTCCCGAGTCGACTTTTCTCCGCAGATCCGTCAGTGCCGTCTGGCATCTGTTGAGGCTGATCGTGGTGGAGTTTTTAAATGTGAGCAGGTCCTTTTCTACAGTGCTGCATATCAAACACTCCTTAAAATCGCGGCCCAAAGTTTCCACTTCAGTGAAGATCCTGTTGAAGTGCTCGCCATCCTTCCCGGTCACAGCTGTTATCTTTTTCACATCAGTTGTTAAGTTAATCACTCTCTCAAGCAGCGAGTCTCCTGACACCGACAGGTTGTTCAGCTTGGTGTTAAACTTTTGGATCTCATCCTGGTTGGCCACAACCCTCCACTCTAAAGTTTTCACAGTTTCATCACTTGTTCGGTCTCTTGCGTTCGGCCCGCAGGTGTCTCTGCACATGTCTGTGGTCGATGTTAGCCGTCTGTCGAGGAAGGTCGTGATGTTCTCCAGCTTGCTTAAACGTCGACTGTGGTCCTTGACCGTGTCTCCAAGAACAGCCACATCCAGCTCTACTTTACCGATCTTGTAGCTGTGGTCATCGAGCTGAACGAGGACCGAGTTTCGCAGCTGAGTGACGTCTCTCTGCACAGTTTCTTTCAAGTTGTTCCCGGTGTTAGTACACCTCTGCTCCGTCTTCCTCATTGTGGTATTCATCCTCTTTTCCAGTTCTCTTAGCCTGCCGTTCAACCGGTCCTCTGTCACTCTTCCCTTTCCTCCACCCGTCCCGAGCTCCTTATCCAGCCGCCCTTTAATAGCGTCACACTTGTTTGCAGTGGAGGTGAGTCGGACTTCGACATCAGACAGCCTCCTTCCCAGCTCGGTGACTGTGTTGCAGCAGGCCTGTGAGCGCTCGGTCTCGCTGCGAGAGATTTCCAAGCTTTGCCTCAAGTGCTGGTCTATGGAGCTGATCCTCTTTTCCAGGGCTGCGATCCGGTCCCTGTCCTGCTGCTGCTGACGCCTCAGGTCCTCCACGCCGATCTGGTGATAACGAGACATACGAGACATAACCGTCATGATGTCAGGCTCATATTTTTTCAGCATCCTTGAAACTTTGATTTTTTTGTGATTTCTAAGGGTTTCAAAGGTACATTTTCCTGAACTGTAGGTTTGCTTTGTTGTTCTGCTTCTCAGCAGGAGTGATTGTATCTCTCTACTAACCATGTGTATTACTTCACTCTATAGGAGAAAAGCACTGAGCCATCTACACACCAACAGGAAAGCTGCGTAGCCTTGGAGAGTCACCCCACGAAGCCCCTGGTACAAAGTGTTTGTGCTGATGTTTTATTATTTTTATTGTTTTATGGATCACTGTTTACTTAACACAGGCCAGGAAATCAAGTATGGGATGGAGGTGGGGTTTCCACGACCAAACCCCTCTTTCATCTTCTTATCAAAGGTTACAGCGCTCCGTTAAAAGGAAGGACGTTCTGATTCAATATTGTTTCCCTGTAAATATCACTCATTGTGTAATATTGCAAAGAATTTTTTCATATATTATGTATACAGTGCAATCTGAGGCTATAGTAAAGATAAATATTTTTGTCTTGAGCAACCATGTTTGTTTACTTCATCCAATCCCAGACTGGATCCTGTAACCTGTAATCCTGTAGCTTTTTTCTTAAATGATGTCATCTGCTAACAAACTCACCATCAGCAGATTTGCACATCCAGCTAAGCTGCAGGTGGATGTGTAATCATATCCTACTGCAGGGGTAGGCAACTCCAGGCCTCGAGGGCCGGTGTCCTGGAGGTTTTAGATGTGTCCATGACCCATCACAGCTGATTTAAAGGGCTAAATGACTCCTCAGCATTTCTTGAAGTTCTCCAGAGGCCCGGTAATGAACTAATCATTTGATTCAGGTGTGTTAACCCAGGGTGAGATCCAAAGCCTGCAGGACACCGGCACTCGAGGCCTGGAGTTGCCCACCCCTGTCCTACTGACTGAGATCACAGCTGGCAAAAACACAGACAGTAGAAAGTGAGGCTAAGCTAATGCGTTAGTGCCTTAAACCTGCATTCTATCTGAAGACCAACAGGTGGCGACAGCTGTGGTTATAAAAAGACTCACGTAGGCCTGTGGGTCAATGACTTTGTGCCTCTGTAAACACTTTCCTGCTTGGTTTATGGGCTCATTTACTCTTTTCGTGTCATACTGAATAAAAAAGTATATTTACAAACCTTCGTCAATCCACCTATTTTTCTATTGTGCGAAAGGCTTTATAGCCTTGTTTTGAAACAGGTGCTATATAAATCAAGTATCAGTCAGCACGGGGTGGTTGGGCTGACAGCTAGCCAAAAGTGTCCGAAGCTTCCACACAGGAAGTGACTAACAGTGTCATGGAGACCATGGGCAAAAAACCTGCTGATGATGTAAAGCGCTCAGGCTAAACTTTTCTCATTTTTGAGGTAAATACATTCGCTGAGTGCCAATAAGAGCAGAGTGTACATACGGCGACAGACGCAAGACGATATAACGTCCTCTAGTTTACGCAACAGGTGTAGGTGTCATTGTAGAAGCTGCCCAGTGTACTAAGACAATCGCCCTGCTACGACGCTTTGTATGCAGCATTTTAGGTCATATGTGCTCAGAGTGAAGATCTGACAATGCAGGAGCACCTGGGACAAACAAACGAGTGGCTTTGTGCTATGGTGTGCGCAAGTGTGGGGCCCTTTATGTGTCGACGCCCACAGGGAGCCATGACAGCACACGAGGCAAATGAAAACTCACTTTATCTGATTTATGTTGAATTCCAACAAAAAAACGTAATGCAGCTGGTAAACTGTTTCCTTATTGTCGCTGCACTTTTCTCATCTTTTTCTTCAGTAATCCTTTTTTACTGTTTGTTTGTGCAGTGGTTTATGCTGCAGCATGGGGCCATTATCTTTTACTGCTTTGGGCAGAAGAAATCGCTTCCCACAGGGGCAAAGGCATGAACATCGAACTGCTAGTAAACGAACCACAAGTACGCCTTCATGTCTTATTGGTGGTGGGGAAATAATGGTGATTGTTGCCATATTGATATAATTATGACATAATGAATGAGGACATATTGGACTTTACCTGACAGGAAGAGCAGGACAGAGACACCCTCCTCTCCAGCTCTGTCAGTATCTCTTCCTTTAGGATGTTCAGCTGGTCACCTCCACCTCCTCCTCGGTCTGCTCCATCCAGTTCATTACCTCCTCCATTCACCAGGTGGTTGTTGATCGTGAGCAGCGTCTGATCATGTGCCTAAACGACCACAACAGTCACAGAAATGAGCATCATCCATGCTTGCGTGCACAAACAGCAGACTTCTGGACAGCCGCAGCTACCTGTGTTCTGTTATAGAGATGATCCAGCTTTGTCTGGATGCTGTTGATGGTTTCCTTCATGTGTGGTTGAGCTGAATCTGCAGGGACAATGGCCCCAGTCAGCCCGTGCCTACGAGATAGAAACAGTTTTGATTCCCTCGCGTGTGAGAAGTTTTCATCCACTCCAAAGCTGAGGTATATCTCCAGTGCAATAAACAGGAATTGAAAGTGTGCCGTCCATGCGTGACCCTAACAACACTTTAGTTTCTTTATTTCCACTAAACAGCGTTTCACTAACACTCAACTCAGTCCATGAAATAAAGCGCACACGTGTGTTAAAAACAACAGTGACGTACAGCCTCTGGTTTATGCCATTGATGGTGGTCTGCATGTTGCTGAGGTCTTTGGTCAGGCCATGAATGGTGTTCTCCAGCTGTCTGATCTTCTCTGTGTCTCCTGGACAAAAGGAAAGGAAGGTGTGAAATGTGCTGCTTAATGCTGTAAATCTATTTGCTAAACGTCTCGACATGTTTTTCAGTCAGCTACTTATACTGACTGTTTTCATGTTTCCAGATTTGGACCATTTTGCAGAAACACACAGCTCACTGAGGTTCAGTACGTGTGACGCACATAATACGGCAGCCTGAGCTTCTTTTTTTAATGTTATGACCATTTGAAGCAGTCGTCCTTTACATTATCAGAGGCCACACGTCTTCTTTCATTCTTGAGGTATCAAAACTCAGAAGATAAAGAATATTTTATGATTTGTTTGTAATTTCACCTTCTCCTCCCCGCTGCCCACCACCTGTGTCCGCGACACCCGTCTCAGGTGTCCCCTGTGGTCCACTGTGGCAGTCCTCCCCGGAGTAACCATGGCAACACCTCCACTCCATTTCTGTCACCATCTTGTAAGCTACTTTATATCTCGGTCTCCTGTACGTCCGATAGCTGAGGATGAAAAAGGAGTTTGTGAAACGACATCCAGATTGGTGTTTTCACTCGTCCGACCCCGTGACCCTTTCATCTCGATTGTTTTTAGTTTGTGTTGGTCGTCTTTATAGTGTCCCATATGGAAGAGAAATAGAATAAACTTATAAAAGACTTGCATCAGATGTGGCCTACTTCATATAGTGACTCATATAAGGCTGATATGATTTAGTCATGAACGTGGCCACTTTCTCAGTACTTTCATATATTCTTTTAGGAAGTATCCAAAACATACAAGTTTCATTTTTATAATTTTTAAGGATCTTATATCTGTTTTCGCTCTTGTATGCTTTTCATACGAGTTTCACACAAGACAGATACAAACTGTATAAGATTTATATATATCTTTTCCATATGGGGTGGCTCAAAAATTGTTTTATTTTCTATGGCCAAATTTAGCTTTATATTACTCTTTTTTTGGTATCATTGTATGGAGTGTAGAAAAGTCAGGATAGATTTTAGAAAAAAATCTATAGGCATACATGTATTAGCCTGTCAGCATGCTATCATCTGTGTTTGGTTTCAAGGTGCAGCCATGCCTGAGTACAGCCTCACAGATCACTAATACAGCACCAAACGTTTCTGCCTTCAAAAACTGCAGCCAACTTGTTCCCGGTGATGACACTGCAAGATTTAATATTTGCAATGTAACCAAGTCAAAGACCTGCAGCGGCCCCTAAACCCTGCATGAGACATCATCATTGTGCTGTACACTGATATTCATGTGCAAAGGTCATTATATGTGAGGAAAATCACAGCAAATCATCTACTGATGATGAATGAGATTACAGGGACTTTAAATTCCCATTTTCCAAAGGAACTGCACTGAGCCAGTACAAAATCTCGTTCTTAGAGCATTCCTTTGCAAAAAAAGAAAAGCATGTTTTATTTGGAAAGCTTTGCTGGAGTCGTATCATTAATGTGCCACTCAGCTCTGCTTCTGAAGAGGTCTTATTTGCAGTCCTAACGCAATAAATAGACCAGAAATTGGCCAAAGCACTCCATAAAGATTTACCATCACAGGCATGTTAACAAGCCGCGGCTGCAAAAGTTTTTTTCCTTTCGTGACTTTACTGTAGGTAACACAGAAAAAAGATTTCGTCTTCCAGCTCCCTTTTCTGTGAGCGTGAGAAAAAAGGTCCTCGTAGAGGAAAAACAAAACAGGGCTCGGAGAAATGGGAGCAAGAGCTGGGCAGAGTTAGCAAGTGAAAGTGAGAGAATCATAAAAGGAAGAAACAGAGAGCAAGAGAAGATTGTTTTTGCAGGGTAGGAGACGAGACTGCGGTGCCTGGAACTCCTGTTGGCTTCATTCTTAGCATAGCCCAGGTTTAGACTGAGGCCCCTGGCAGGCATCGGGATCAAGCGGCAAGGCCAGGGTTAGACAACACAGTGAAAACTTCAAAGGAGGGAAAACATCAGCAATGCTCGATTAATGTTTTCTCCAAGCATTACATCCACGACTGAAAAACCCATTTAGCGAGTCCTATCTCTAGTAAATGTGCTCCGTTACTTGTAATAGTAGATATTCACCCGTCTGCACCAAAGAGACTTTATCACTGAGATTACCCAGAGACCAGTACGGAGCTGCAATCATGTGGAAGCCCAGCTTCAACCAGGCGCCCTCCTGACCTCGTGGTTGAAGCCCGGGAGACAAAAGATTGAGAGAGCTGAGTGAAGTCTACAGACAGGAAATAGAACAAGATGATGGATACAGGGTGCAGGACTCCTGCGGCTTTGAAGACGGCAAGGCTAAACTCGGGGTAGAATCCGGAAACACGGAGACGAGGCATAGATACTCACGCTACTCGAGGACACTGTCCCCAGGCACAGCGCTGGTAGTCCGGCTTGATGTACGTCTCCACGCCATCCTCCATCACGCAGCTAACCGTGCGCGTCACCACATAAGCGCACCAGTTCCTATTGAAGCAGGGAAAAGGAAATGGCAGATGAATGAGTGTGTGATGGCTATCGGTTAGCTCAGAGTTTCGAGTCAGGCGTTAACACAAACATAGCACCTCGCCCTCACTCCAGTTCTGCTCTACGTTCCCTGGCACAGAAAACAGGGAAGGAATGACAATCAAAACTCTGGTCACACGTTGAATGTGAGTCTGCACTGTTTGGAGTTTTTGTAGATTAATATCTCAGACCTTAGACTTGGAGTTATTGTTCTGTGCTGCACTCCAGGAAAATTGGTGCAAAAGTCAGATCATGTATGATAAGTACATGAATTTAACAATGACTGCAACACACCAAGTTCACTGCAGTATTTATACTGCATCTCTTTGCAGTAAACACAGTTACATTTATTCACAAATGCCCAGCATAACATTTATAAAAGCCTGTCAGATGCATGATCTCTTTCCACAAATCTGAGAAGTCGTGAACCAGGGAAAGTAACTGCAAAAGTAAATTAGATTTTCTCTGCAAACAGTTTTCAGTTCATTACATCAGTTTTAAAAAATGAAGCAATACCTTCATAAACCAATGAAGGTAGATACACTGTAAATGTGCTTTAAGTATGAAAGCGCCTGTTTGTGTTTTTCCTTACAGATAACAATATAAAAATAAAAGAAATATTCATTGCCAGATCTGGCCCACATACCTCAAAGAATGACGGCCCTTTGGTGGCCCAGATTTGGTTTGCCAAAGGTGGCCCACACATGGGCCAGCAGCAGACACGCCGCTGGCCCTGTGATGGCCCAGAACAGATGTCAGCCTAATGTGTACCTTAATCAAGCCATGTAATAACTACATGTGCCGGAACATAATAGTGCAAAAGTAACATGACGAAACTCAGCTCAGACAGTGAATGGACTGATTCTTAGATAACACTTCTCTACTCTCGCAGATTACTCAAAGTGCTCCATACAGCATTCACACACTCGCTCTAAGCTGAGTGCTTCCTAGCTACATTCATGCACATTCACACTCTTGACATCCTGGAGGAGGCAGGGATCGAACCACTAACCTTCCGATCAGTAGGTGACCTGCTCTACCTGCTGAGCTACAGCCACCCGGCGGCAAACATGAGTGAAACCTCACTGGGTTTTGGATAAAGTGTACACTCACAAACCTGTCAAACCTGCGTTTGAAACATTAGCTACCATAGCAGTATAGTATTGCAACATGACATTTGGGTCTTCTACCTAAAATAGGAAAATAGGAAAATAAACAGTGTCATCATTGCCAGACCTGGCCCACATCTGGTTGACACACACTCTGCCATGACACCAGTCATGGGCCAGAACTGTTTTCTATGAGCCTGGGCCACATAACCCAAACCATAATCGGCCCAGATATGGCATGCCATCACATAGACAGTGCCATCTACACCTGGCTCGTATCTGGATGCTGCCAGAAGCCAGCCAGCAGTGTCAGCTTGACACCAGATCCGGGCCAGACCTGACTGCTATGTGGGATATGACCCCCTATGAGCAAGCACTTCGGCGACAGTGGGAAGGAAAAACTCCCTTTTAACAGGAAGAATATATAACAAAATATAAGAGTAAGAAAACGTTTAGCCTAGTTAAGCACATAATGTTAACCCGGGGATGCAGGTCGCTTCGTCTAAGCAAACAAATATCAGCAACATCAGTTTCCAGTTTTTCCAACGTAACTATATTTCCTGTCTTTGTTAACTTTGATGTTCCAAAGCTACAAGCTGGTTGTGCTAATACTGGGTTACTTAGTGGACTTCACACAAGAATCACACAAAAAGCTGAAGTTAGTTTATGATAGTAACCTCACTGTCCACATGGTGTTCTCTCTGGTTGTTTCACTGTATTTGAGCCTACAGCAACTCAGTGCACTTAGGTGCGTAGACATGGTCAACATGACCTGCTAAACCAGACAGGTTTGATTGGGATTGTCGCACATGAACACTTTTTCTGATTTTTCTGTGATCAAATGTTAATGTCAGAGAGTGTCCAGACTACTTCAAGCTGATAGAAAGGGAACACTGCTACCAGCTAAGAACAGGATCCTCAGACTACAGCTAGCACAAGCTCATTAAAAAGAAGATTTGAAAACCATTGCCTGGTCTGATGAGTCTGCATTTCTGCTGCAACATTCAAACAGAGTCCAAATTTGGTGTAAAAACCATGAAAGCATGGATCCATCCTTCCTTCTATTAATGGGTCAGGCTGCTGGTGGTAAAACTGCGTTTGATGCCACTTTGGGCCGCTTACTACGAACTAAGCCTCATTTAAACAACCATCCAATTAGGACTCAAACTGGTTTCATGAGTTCACTGCACTCAAATCCCACAGTCACCGGATCCCAAGCCTACTGGGTCACCTTTGGTGCAAAAAGACATTCACATCATGGATCTCAGCAACTGTGTGATGCTGTCATGTCAATATAGACATGAATCTTCAATGAATCTTTACAGCACTTGATTGAATCTATAGCATCGAGAATGAAAGTAGTTCTGAACGCTAAAGGGAATCTGACCTAATGTCTGTGAAGGTTCTCAGTCATCCAGATCATCGTAGTATAAGGAGCTTGGAAAGCTCCTTAGAAGTTCAAACTGAAGGTGAAACGTCTTCAAGCAACTTAAAGAAGTCCAGACGCTTTTCTTTCCAAGCTCCTTCTGACCTAATACTAACAAGGTGTACTATATATGGCGCACACACGTGTCACTGCTGACAGGGTAACCCTCTGATCAACCCTCTGAACCACCGATTCCCACCTGTTCAAGGAAGCACGATGTTCATTGATCCTACAGTACACACATGGAAAACCACAACACCAAGCATAAAGTGGCTGCAAAGAGCAAAATCACAGATCAACAGCAGCATGCATCTAGAGTTATGTTTCACTCGCGTCATGTACTTCCCCTCCTTCACTGAGCCCCGAGGGGACTGTAAGTAAGTAAAGTTTATTTATTAAGCGCTCTTCATAGACAGGCAGTCACAAAGCGCTGTACACAGAGATTAAAATAAACAGACAGTTAAGTAACAAAATAGACAATATACACAATATAAAAGGTTAAAAGTAAATAAATAAGTAAAATAGTAAAATAATACTGCAGCTCCTAAGAGCTGGTGGCTAACTTTGTTTGCCAGTGACTTCAGTGGAAACAGCTGCCCGCTGTGGCTCAAATAACACTGGCTGCTTAACTGAAAAGAACTTTTCACACTAAATTAAATCCAATGTTGATAAAATAATGCTCATTATAGCAGCTTTCTAATGCTAGGTTCAGGTTTTAACTTAATCCATACTTTTCACGCCAACTCAAATATTAATCCTAAAATAATTCCCATGAAGTGGACGGTCAAACATTTGTTAAAACAGCAAAAAAACGTCCCCATAAACATGCTTTCATAGCACGACGCTCCCACACACTCCCACAGTCTGCAGGCTACTCCGTTTGTCCTCGTCTGCCTTATCGCCCTTGACCCTCTGATGTCTCTCTTGATAACGGCTGCAGATAGATTTGAGACACAGACGTCCTTCAGTCACTTTCTATCATCATTTTCATATTACCCACAATCCCCATCTGCGGCTATTTCTCCAGTGGTCATTACGGCCAATTAGTGTCACTCCCAGAGTCATCTACGCAGAACTATGAAGTGTTTTATGGATAAAAGTTGGAGAACACAAGGAGCTCCTTCATCCTGGGAAGTCAGTCAGCAGCTTCAGTCCCTCTTCTGTCTCGTCCTTTCATCCGTCTGTCTGTCAGTCTTCACGTCTGTCACTTTTCTCTCTGTGTTACCGTCTTGTTCAGTCTCACACAGGTTTTGGCACCCGAGCGCCTCTCTGTCCATCTCTGTTTATTATCTGCTACTCGTCTCCTTTCCTTTTTTCCTCCTCCTGTAGCCTTCGTTCTCACCCCGTAAACTGTCCCCCTCCTCATTCCAGAGCTTGTTTCATTGACAAGAAGAGTTTATCATGTTCTGACCCCCATGACCTATTACCTCTCTTCATGGGAAAGTGAACTAATTAGTTGTCAGACTGCTGTTAATGTTTGTTGATCTGAAACATAACATATGCTACAGATGGATGGAATAAACCACATCCACACCTTAAACATGTCAATTTTCAAAAACTTTACTTATTGTTGGAGCTTTTTCATTTAAAGAAAGCAAATGTTCATTCGCCTCGATTCTCACAAGGTTTTCCCAAAGTTCTGGGGGCAGAGCGAGGGAAGACATGCGGTAAAGGGCGGCGGGTGGATGCTCTCAGCCGTACGGCACGTGGCCGCCCGCTCAGCGCCCCGAGCTTTAAAGTAGCTACTGTTACTTTTCACTGTACACTTACAAAAAGGCTTTTCAACAACTTCTGTTCAGAGTAGAAAAGTTAAAGCACACAGGGATTAAAGTTTCATTTAAAATGGAAACAGCCTGTAAGATTTGTTACTCTCTTTTTTAAATGGGACTTCTTTATGTTTTCTGTCCACAATAATAGATGTTCATAGACCGATCAGGCTGTTGTTAGTTTTGTTTTCACAGCTTCCCTCCTCACGTCTTCTGTTAGGTGCATGTGTAAACCACTGCACTCTACAGCCACGGTTTACTTAATGTGACGACAGATTATCACTGACATGTATGAGTGGGTCAAAAACAGTGGTTACATCTGTTAAATCCGCCTGTGATTCCCCCTCATTAACATCTTTTCGGATTGGCTGAAGGGAGCGTCCTAACGTTCCCTCTGATGTGTGTTATGATGTTGAATTATTATTTATAGTGTTCCTGCGCACTGTTTTGGTAGAGCAGTGGCTTAATGAAAGTGAGCTGTGTGGATCATAACCATAGTTTCCTGCTGACTCGATGCTTGATGTCAGGTGAAGGGTGAGAAATTTCATGAGGATAATACATTTTGTTTCAGTGAACACAAAAAGTATTTGTTAATTATTTAGATCTTTAGTGTTTGTCTGTGAAGCTTTTGTATCTGCGTGTCAATCAGCAATCAGCAAGCAGAAAAACTCAGACGTGCTGTTGAGATTTTACTTCTTTATCTCATATTGACACATCTCAAGGAGTAAATGTGTAGTTAAACATCTTTAGACTGAAAGAGGAGTTTTCACTGTTCGTGGTCCTTCATGTAAAAGGCTAATAATACATGTGATGGTTGCTTCTCTTTTCACCAATAAGACATGGAGTTTGAGTGGAGGGGTTATGGGAAAAACACATGAAATATTGATGGCAGTTAAAAGCCGTGCGCAGAAACTTGTGGCTTATTTGGTCCGTTTACAGCATATCACGTTGCCTCACACTGATGTGAAGTGGTTTCTAGCTTTCAGCCTGGAGTCGGCACCACTGAATGATATTTGGCTGAAATCACCCAGCGCCCATGCGTCCAAACAGCACTGGAGCTGCCTCTATATGCTTCCACAGATGCAGCACAGACACTCGTGTGATTTGTTCCACTAGCTGTGCATTGCTGTTTTTAATATATTACATTTTCCTCAGTTACATTGTGTTTAATGTCTTTGTAAAACTCGGTCTGGTGGTCGGTTGCACTGCATTATGCTTCGTGGTGGTTTGCTGGGTTACCTCTGGTCTTGCTCTCTTCTACTTAAAATGACTGAGAAATGGGAATCGAACATGTTCATCAAAGCAAGAGTAAAAAGAGAGCGTTTCAAGTCACACAGCCGTGGTTAATCGTCACCGCTCATCCTCCTGTTCTCGCACTTTAGCTGACTTGTTTTCGTCAGAGGGATTCAGTGGGACAGCGCTGCCGCTCACTGACTCTCAGCGTCACAGACAGCAGATAAAGCTTAGAGCTGGCAACACCCCGCCCGATTTTCTCTGACAGAGAACAGAACGTCTCATATAAATAAACGTAACCATCGATCATTTTTTCACTTCTGAGCAGACACAGATGTGCAAACACGCATTCGTATCCATATACATCCAGAACTGCCTCGATCTGGCAGCTTTCAAACACTTAGTGTACACACCGCCCTCACTGTGGGCTCATTTTCCAGTCTTTCCATCATGGGATGAGAGCCGTCTTTATATTTGTCAGATGATGACGAAGTCTAAGCGCAAAGCTCATTGAGTGCATGTCTGTCCCAAAAGCAGACTTTGCTGGATTTGTTGAAGTTTTCAGGCTCTGTGCTGCATAGATGACACATCTGAAACGTTTCAGCAAACCCGTTTTCTCCTCTCTGTTTAATCAGCATGAAGTTAGGCTTTCTCAGCCGTAATCCAATAAAGTCCCAATAATCCAAACGGCTGCAGAGAAATCACTCAGATGAAAGTGCACTAACTAGACTTGGCATCTTTGCCCATAAGTGTGAAACACAATTGCACGCACACTCAGCTGTGCATTCCTAAACAAGCACTAGCACACGCACAAAGGTAGACGCAAACCTGAGTGTCACCTGCTCATTCTTCACAAACACACATTACTATTGTGAACATCATCATTAAAATCACTGCTCAGAACATAACACGGCAGGAACACGTGTTCCTCCGTGGACACACCATCAAGACCGTGACGTATGGATACTAAAATACTTGCTTTGGATTTCACAGTGCCGGTGTTTGGACAGTGACACGTTTTTGTAGTTTTGCCTCTGACCAGCACGATGGGGGACTTTAAATCATACAAGCAGGATGTGATTGAAGAGCCAACTGTCAGCGTTATTTCAGGCCGTTTAACAAAATTGCTCCATTAACTGTTCAGCATTGGCAGATGTTTTTATACATAGTGCCCCATTTTCAGAGGGTCGAAAGTAATTGGACAAACTAACAGAATTTTAAATAGAAGGAATGGTTTTAATATTTGGTTGAAAGTCAGTGAGTGAAGTGTAGAACATTTCCTCCAACGATATTTTTCTCTTCCTTCTATCTGCTACATTTCGTTTGTTTCGTCTTTCCAAAAAGTTTTGTTTTGTCCAAACTGTGTTGGCATTTTTCCGTGAAGGCCAGCCTGTGCTTCCTATTCCTGGGTGTAACCAGCGGTTCACAACTATGAACTTCTTTTTCGTAACCAACTAAAGATTGTCGATTTGATCGCTCCTTAAGTTTTTGCTATTACACTCATGGGATTATTTTGGATTTAATGATGGGCATGTTCACTTGCACTGACATCTCCTTCAACCTCGTACTGAGAGCTTGAGTGGACAGTACCACCAAAACATACCAAGTTCAACACTCAGAATCAGCTCCAGACCTCCAGGATCTGCTTCATTTACCATTAGAAAAATACAGTAGCAGGTTTCGCCTGGACATAAAAGAGCTTGTCGGTCAGTCGTCCAGTTACTTTTGAGCTACTGAAAAAAACTGGCTTTGTTGACTGTAGTTGATAAACTGTCACAGTCGGGGTGTTTGCGGAGTGGACGCAGAAGCAGACACAGGAGAGAGAAAATGAAGGTTTAACAAAAAGCCGTTTATTTGGCTGATAGTAAAAAACCACCAAACAAAGGCGAGGCGAACTGGGGCAAAACTAAACTAGAAACTAAACTGGGAGCAGCTAAACTTACTATGACGACTAAGACGTGAGACATAACATGTAAACTGAACAGCAGCATGCAAAACTTTGAACATGAAGTAAACTAAACCTGCCAAGAACACGAACACGAAGAGTAGAAAGCAAGACTCTGCGACCCGACGTGAAGTAAACAGACGACCCAACAATGAACAGAGGAACACAGAGGACACATGCACAGAAGGGTAACAAGGGAAGTGGAAACACCTGGAAACACAGCTGATACAAGTGAACACGACGCCACAGGGGAAGCAAAACTAAACACACCGAACATGGAAACACAAGACTTTCAGACAAAACAGGAAACATGGAAAGACGTAGACTGTGACAACACAGGCTTGACGACGGGACATGGAACACGCAGACATGAAACGCACAATAGACAGAACGATACACAAGGAGAGGAAGATAGAAACAGGAAACAACACATGAACAAGGGAGCATGGATGAAACTAAGACATACTAATAATACACTAGAACCTACCAATTACTCTAATAAATCACGAGGAATCAAAAACAGTAAATAAACCTAAAATGCTGGTCACAGTCCCGCTGTCATAAACAGCTCATGCATTAGTTTTGTTAATGTCCTTGAATCAGAGCTGAAGGTCTACACGAGGGCTGTTCGATATAACGATATAAAAACATTTATCGTGTCCTATCACGCTATCGTTGGTTTCGTGGTGTCGTAAAATAAACTGTTTATATTAATATTGTTTCATCGTTTGATGGTCACTGTAGTGGCTACATTAATTTCTTAAAGTAAACCTTTCACAATAAAGCTTAAGATCCTGTTGAGACTTTTCAAAATAAACTGAATCATGTGAAAGAGTATGCAGAGAGTTTATGGATGAGAAACAAAAAAGAGCCGTCAGGTGCTAAAAAATAAACCTTAGACTCAGACTTTGAAAGAAAACGGCGTCCGTTACAACTTATGTCTACAAATGTGTCGTTGCATGCATCGGTTAAAACACTCGACTCCAGCTACACGACGCCCAGCTGGAAACACTTCAAGTCGAGCTGCCCGAGATTCACAGAATTTACAGAAAATTTTACATTTTTGTGATTTATATCGTTATCGGGAAGATAGATGTCTGATATCGGGATATGGTCATATCGCACAGCCCTAGTCTACACTTACTGAAGCTGACCGATTGGTCCAGCGTGATGGCATACAGAGGCAGAGCTACAAAAAAAGTGTGTCACTTGCCAAAATTGTACCAGTTGGATTGTATTCACATGAATCCCAGTACGCTGCTGTACTCACAAATTAAAGTGCACAGCTGTTGCCAGTATTGAATCCTTTTTCTACAGTTTGCTTACAATAAACATAATTTACGCTTTACTGCTGTTAATGCATTTTAATGATGAGAAAGCTTTCCTTTCTTTGCTTCGATAAACTAATAAAGCATTAAAAAAACTTGGATTGTTTCCGAATACTCACATCCCGTTACATAACTCACCGACTGAAACTCTAAACGTGTCTAAGAGTAAATGACAGTAAGACATTTGGACTTTGGAGAAGCTTGTAAAGCTAAAAAGCTAAAAATCTGAGTTATTACAGGCAACTGAGAATTAAAGCGCTCGTGTTTGAAATGCACAGGTCTCCATGTATGGGTCTGTACTATTGCCTCCCATCAGGGGCCATTCAGCAACGTTTCCTTTACCATATCAGCTCCACAGTATAATACTGCACATGTGCAGAGCAGTTCCTGCACATGCTTCAGGATGTTTATGGCTACATTGTATATTTTCAGGATGCTTGTCTGACAGTAGTAGATAGAGCCAGAAATGTAAAGCTAAAGTACAATGATATTCAATCCATATTCAAACATCTATTGTGCTGTGCAACCAAACATTGTTAAACCTGCTGAACTGTAGTTGAAACTCACTATGTAGGCTGAGTCTGTAGACGCTTTCCTTGTGCCAGTGCAAGTGGAAAGAGTTCAAGTGGAAGTGGACAAACTGGTTCAGGTAATTACAGAAGAAGGTGTGACTGAGGCTGGGGTCATGTGGAAGTAATCCAAATGGACACACAGAGAAGGCATTTCAAAAATCCACATCCATTTATTAAATTGCATTATGTAACCTTTTTTTTTTATCATAGCGCTAAAAACCCTTTAAATCCACACATTTGTATCAGTATTTCCTGAGCCGCTCCTTCCCTCAGACACTGTCACATTTACAAGTGTAACTTTGTTCTCACAGCTTTGAACCATCAGCAGTAACAGAGAACTTCTGTCAGATAAGAGGACGTACAAATGCAGCTCTTTGGAGGTGTTCATTGCACAAACAGTATTGTCTGGCTTTTTCTTTTTCGAGGCAGGAGGTCATGTGATGAGCCGATTAGTTTTTATTGACAGTTGTAATAAAGAGATTAGCGATGGCACACTGGAAATGTTCTGGGATTGAGAAACTCACAGCATCTACAGTAATTTCCATCACCTGTCGACCTGCTGGACGTACTGCAGAAAATCAGCATCTGCATGAGAAAGGCGGGACAGGTTTTTTACTTCATTTCAAAAACTAAAAAAAATGTCCAAGATTTTCTCTAGCAACTTTTTTTAAACACCGATTTATCGGGGATTAGCTCATAACTCATGTGGTGGCACAGTAAAGTCGGGCCTGAGTTCAAAGCTACCAGCTGTTAAATCACAAATGAACTTTGACTTTTGTGGAAAGCGGAATTCAATTTCACTTAAAACACTAAAGCTACAGACCACAAAACCAAAACAAAATACTGAAAGGGGCTAAAAAGTAGAGCAAAGGTGAGTAAAGTGAAGGTGAGTATAAAGTTACTTTAACATGATTAAGACATACCTGCTGCCTTACCGCCTTAAGATGTTGCTGATTTCTAAGGATGAACCAGGAAATTGCTTAGAGTTTGTAGCTATGAACAAGTGTTCTCTTGTAAACAGTAATGTGAGTCATTGTTACCAGAAGGTTAATGATTATAGCAGCTTTAAGTCAACGAAACGGGAAAGCCGCGCCTTTGCAATGCAAGAAAGTAACCAAATGATTGGCCTTGAATGCTGGCTTCACAGCCTCACATCCACGTCGTCAGTCTCCCACAGTCACAAACATGCAAACTATGCCTTCATTAGCTCTCTGGCAGACACAGAGCAGGGAATCTTTGAACGTATGCGTCTTGTCTTTATATACAGAGCTATAACTCAGCGTGAGTGAAAGTCTTACACCTGCCTGAACCTTGCTTTAATACCCAATAAATTTCAGCTCCCTGTAAAACAGCAGACAGAAACTTCACAGCCAAGCAGGAAGTTGTGATCTGACATCTCTACCCACGCATTCCAGGTTCATTATATTCAGCAGCATCACTGCATGGGACCTGCACAGAGAAAGTGCGGGTAAAGTAGAATATTCGCATCGAATGAGTGGGCGGAAGAGGGAGTGAAAGGAAGAAAAGAGTGGGCTGAGGTTTAATGCTTAAACAAAGAAATCCTTTGGCGGCGTCTATTGTTGAGGAATCTTTCACTTATCTTCAAGGGGAGGCCTCGACAGCAACCTGAATGAGTGGGTTGAAAGGGGTAGGCTAGCATTTGAACTGTGAACCGGAGGTCGAGCGTCCCTATGAAGTCCTTGTACACACAGTGAAAGGCACACGGATCGCCACGGATGACTCGAGTGCACTCACTCATGCTTGAGCGATCCCATTTGGACAGGCTAACGTACAGAAAAGGCAGACGCACGCATATTTCCAGGCTCTGCACACGTTTTACTGGCACGCACACCAGGACGTGCGTGACTATGTAAACTTCTCTCTGATTGTTTAGCCTGACGGTCACCAAGATATACTGAGAATGTCTAGGATTCTGCCATTTGCTTTAATATTATTGCTAAGACACATCAGCATTCGGAGGTCTGTGGGGGATTTTTGGTGACCCACTTGAATTTTAGCCATTTATGGAAGCGTGCGCATTTAGAGCATAAGTGCTCAAAGCCTTAAAATCACAGTTGCCCAGAATAGCAAGGTAAAGCTCTCCAAGCTGTTTGTAGTACAAATGTCCTGTCATGGCATCCGTGACCCGAGTCGAGGCTCATAGTCTCAGCTGTTGAGCTGTGTGGGGGGATGTGATGGGAAGAAATCCCAGTCTTTATAACTTTCTGTAGGTTTATGTAAACAAAGGACTTCTTCCTCATATGTGATGCGCGCTGAAACTATGGTAATTAGGTTACAAAGGCTGTGCCTGGAGAGCATCCCTGTTCCCACATGGCATTAGCATATTTAAGGAGATGTTTTTTATACTGACCTAATTAACAGGAAGCAGAAAATCACGTACGGATAAAGTGAATTTGAGCGCGTTCCAAGTTTTGGTTCAATAGGAGACAAACAGCCTGATCCACCGGCTGCATAGTGCAGCGTTAAACATGTTCTAACTGTGCAGTCCTATTAAATTTACAATGAAGTTTACGCCCCTCACTTCTGAGTAATTTTGTGGGTAGATGTGTCATATAGATGGGTGATTGTTAGGGAAATATTACACTGACAGAGATGAGCTGGAGCTGATCAAACACGTGCCAAAAAGACAAATAGAGGACATGCTAATCACCTCTGTGCCAGTCAGACAAATCAAATAATTATGTTCTTCAATTCTGTTGCAACAAGAGTTAAAGTAATAGCCATGCTTAGTGCAAATTAGCAGATGTTACCATAGTAACATGCTAAAACTAGAAAGCTCATTGGAGCTTCTTAGCTGCTGCTTACATGAGATGATATTTAACACAGTCTTCAATTTAAACTGTCAACGGTTGCCCCAAAGTGCTTCATATTGGTAAACGGCCTAAAACTCTACTTGAGCATTCAAACAACATGTTACGTTCACGTAACCACCGAGATTTATGCACATTCACAACACTTCAGAGCAATTTGGGGTTCAGTATCTGACAACAGTCAGTGTTGTCTTGTGTTGTGGGTGTCAGCCACCAGGTTTAAATAAAGATAACCAACACATCAGCCCGGTTCTTAGTCTGTGTACAGATCATTGTCCATTCACACTATGGATGCTTATCAGCTTTGATAAAGTGATACAAAGCAATAATATCTGAGTAGGGGAGACCGGGGATAGTTGTAACATTTTTGACATTTCTGTCTGTAAATTGGAGCTCTTTTAAGGTAGTGGATTCAAAAT
>NW_024582383.1:390906-398316 GCF_018398535.1 Haplochromis burtoni | reverse complement strand
AAAAAGCCAAACAATAACATTTGTAAGTTATCTAAGTGACTCATATATCATGTTTAACCTGAGTAGCAAAAGACGGCGGTGGGTTTGAAAACGATTTGCAAACATCTCTTTAACAACACTGTTTACTTTTTACCCTGAGAGCGACATCAATTTCTGCTTGGAATTTCATCGCAAGTCATCCAAAAGTTGTTGAGACATTTCACTCAAAACCACAAATTTGAACTCCACGGTGGTCCTAAAAGAAAACAAAGCTACCACAAATGCTGAGATCATTCAGCCTGTATCAGCTGGCAGGCATTACCATCCACACAGCCAAACTTAAGCACTTGAGTGCACTGATAGAAATTCAACCCCCTCATTGTTTAGTCTCACCGTGCATTAAGATCGGCTGAGTGAGCACTTTATGAGGTGTTTATAATTTATAAACAAAGAGCACAAAGTGTTGGATCACATGTGGGTGAACAACAGTTGTGAACATGATATTTTGGGCTAATGCTTAGTTGAATCTAAGGATTAGTTCCCTGTAGATTTATGCAGATGTGGTCAGTTAGGTTTTGCATGCATTGATGTTAAATAAAGAGGACTAGAACCACCGAACGCTGCCTTTAAACTTCTGCGATGCTTAATGAACGGATGCTTGCTCAGACGCAATTAAGACAAGCTAAGTTGTGGACAGCGGCTCCCACATTGCTGAACAATCCGAATCTGCTCCTGTTTCCTTAATAATTCCTTAAACAACAGAAGAAGAGCGTTCTAAACAGAAAACCACAATGAGAAGGTTAGAAAGTGAAACAGAGTCTTGTGGTTCTGCCGGTAACTTTTGGTCAAGAAGCTTTTGGAAATTTCACAATTGATTCATTTTTCAGTGGATCCTTAAACCTTAGGCCCGGAACAAAGAAGCCTTTGTCATTCAGTTATGAAGGACTGACAGCAAATCTCAGTGTTTACGACTGACGTTTCAGTTCAGCCACAGGAGTAAGTACCAAAAACCATCAGGGCTCCGCATTCAAGACTTTTGTTCTCAGTGTCATGTTTGAGGACACCAAAATAAAAAGTTTAGACTTTTGAGTACGGAGAGAGGCGACCGACTTATTCCAAAGCCATTTGCTGCACAGGGAGGTACAACAAAGTTACACATTCATTTCATTTTGCTCCAGATTACTCCAGTGTCTGAATAAGTGTACAGTGCATTTGTCTCCCTTTGTGACCCATGTATAAGGGAACCTAAGTGTGATAACTAACAGACGGTGACAGTAAGCATGTTCTGCTCCTTGCTACCCTCCAGTGGTGATCTAATGCCTCGTCCATCAAACTACCAACGAGCCAAAACAGGTCTGCAGTCCACCTGCATCCATCTCCGACATCTCCTCCGCTCTTCCTCAGTCAATATCTGCAGCTCGGAGATTTTGGCAGGAGATGTGTCAGAAAGCTCTGGGTCCTCCTGATCCCGCAATCAAACCTCTGCTGGATGTCTCCAGTTCATACCAAAGCCTTTGCCGCTTTTGGAATACTTCACACATCTGTCAAAACAGATCAACTGAGTTCAAACAGATGTCAGAGGGGCAACCGGCACCGTCACGGGCCAATGCATTCTTCTTCCTGATACGTCACTTTGTGTGTGCGTATGTGTGTGTCCATCACAGGCCAACCATGGTGACTCCTTCATAGCCTGCTGGTTGCAGCAAAAGGAAGCCTTTTAAGAAGCAAAGCCCCCCCTCTGCCCCTGTCAGTCTGTCTTTTTTCTTGTCTTGTCTCCCCTCCCTGCCTTGTTGTCACTCTTTCACTCTCTTTTGCCATGCCCGCTTGCTTGGTCTCACTCCAGATAGTCTTTTATACCACTTTTTCTACTCCTGCAGAGACAGAGAACGTTTTATGCCTACTTGTCTCCGTCTGATTTTTTTTCTTTTAGCTTCCTATCTCTTGCTTCCACTTGACCAATCAACTCGTTCTCCATCTCCATCTTGTGTCCTCCTGTCTGTGGTTACAGCTCAACTTGAATGCACACGTGAACAGCTGCTATTCGTCACAGACAGCATCCGCAGCACAGAAACCTGATAGAAACCTCTGTCGCAGGAGCTCAGCTCCCAGAAGCTTGGCCTATCCTGCCGACACATACACACTAACTACAAACACATGCAGGCCTCGAGGCAGACCCACACCACATGTGAGTGCAGTGAACCTTTTTATTCACACACATGTGCGACTACCTACATAATCAGATCAGTTCTTTATTCATCCATTTACAGCCGTACAAGTCACTCGCATTGTCTGAGGGGGTCGTCCACACACGGGCCCCTGAAGGAGGCGATCAATTACATGCTAATAACAACCTACGGGGTGGATACAGGATAATAAAAATTATACGCCCACTAACAATATCATTGGCCGGGTCTGAGCTGGGACGCCATCAGTGACTACTAAGCAGCTGTCTTAGGATCAAAACGGGAATGGTGCAAATCCAGCTGAACCAGCAGTTCTGAAAAATGAAGCCAACATGAAAGGTTAAAAAAAACTAACGGAATTACAAAGCATGTTTACAGGATAGAACAGACGGGTAACCGACATCTCCGAAAACGTCGGAGCGCTTTTGAAAATATGCGGTGTCTTGATAAACTGAGCAGATATTTGAGGTTTACACAGCTACATTCTCCCCTGAAAATATGTTAAACGTGTATTTTGTGACCCAGAAAGAATAATAAGAGTAACATTAAAACTAACTAGCTGCCGCCATTGTTGGAAACTGAGCAGGGCCGCGCTATGAATTCTGGGATAGGTTGGGCCCGACCCATCCTTCATATCTGGGGAAATGAAGAATGCATTTTTCGGCATGGTGGAGTCGTTGAATTTGGACAGGCTTCGCCGTGTCGCTGAAACGTAATTGGTCTACAAATGCGGCCTCCGAAGGATGCAGCCGCTAACTTTGGAGACAGCTACGATACCGGACACTGCTCCTTCTTCTTCGGGGTTTGGCATCCTTGTACATGCAGTGCTGCCATCTTCTGTTTCAGTCCGTTATTACACTCTTAAATCCTGCTACTTATTCCTGCGTCTTTTGGGATCTTACAAAGCTTCAAACGACGCGTCGACTATTAAATCAGTCGTCGACGACTTTGATAGTCGACGTAATCGTGACTAGTCGACTATTTGTGGCAGCCCTAATGGAGAGTTTCCCTTTTATAAAAGTTTCACGGCCATTTGAAAGTTAATCCAAGCTAAAGAAGCTAGCTAGGGCTGCTTGAATTGACTGACGTGGACACTGTAGCCAACAGCCACCTACTATACAGCACCTTGTTCCAGGTGATGGTGCCCTTTAAGACAATCATCTTTGTGTTCTAGTAATAGAAATTCTAGTATTTGTAACTTAAGACAAACACTGAGAAACACGATATTGCATTAGTACTGTTCAGAAATGCACCTCTAACCAAGCTTGCTAGCCATAGCTGATAGCCTAGCATTCCACCCTCTCACATTAATATGGTGACTTCTGGCTAAAGATAACATAGTAAGTTGCATCTTCTGAAACTTGCTAGCTGCAATGCTGAGCCACAACTTTTACTCTGAAGGAGCCTTCTTCATGGCTCTTTGTCAGCTTTTACTCAGCTCATTAGTAGTTAGCCAGAAAAACTAGCAGCAACTGTGGCAACCTGCTGGCAACCAAAGCAACTCCTAGGAGATTTTTGTGCCGCACTTTCTTTGTAAACTCAGACAGCCAGAGCCAGCAACCTCCAGGAACCATTTGCCAACCAGTCTGGGAATACACATCATTCCCTAGCAGCCCTGGTTGTATCACATCCTTTATGGCAGACAGCTCCTGAACAATGTGAGCCCTTTCACCTCTACTTAACAAGCTCCAAAGCAGAATGATAAATCCTCCTCTGACACTTGAAGCGCTGTTAGAGATTCAGGGCCTCCTGAAAAATTTTCACTTGGGGATCTGGAACAGTAAATGTCTGTAATTCCTATAAGCCCTGTCCAGCTCCGGGGCCCCTGAATCATCACACTCCACCCACCCACTCACTCACTCACTCACTCACTCACTCACGCTTTATTCCCGATTCTCTGCTGCGTAAGAGACTTTATCACCAATAACACATTTCATGTGAAAATGAGAATTCAGACCACGTGTGAGCTGCTTATAAACGGCCCATTCATCTGATGCTTGAATGGTTTAAACAGATACAAGCAAACTTTAAACAGTTGTTGACTAATAGATTGTTGCATCCATGAGTTCATCCATGACCAGTGGGGAAATTCACAGGTCTCGAACCTTTCTTTGGAGAAGAAAAAAAGAACAAAGCAAACTTTTTTAACCAAAGAGTTTAATTTGAAACTATTTTTAGGTAAACAAACGTTTTAAACTGAACGAGTCACAGGTTGGTGATCTCTGCGCGCGGTGGACCTTACCTGTGCCTGCTCGCCGCTCTCTGACCCGCTGGAACTGTAGACTCCGCGTATCCCAGACCCGAACACACACGGGCTAGTAAGAAGGTAAGCAGGTAAAATAAATGCTCCATCATTAAGTCCAATGTAAGTCAAAGACAAATGAAAGTCATTTAGGTCCAAAGTCTCTCCAAGAAAAAGCCCGCTGGGTCCGTTCAGTGACGCACAGTCGGTAAATGCAGACGCAGAGCCATGACTTCACAGGATGATGAAGACCCGCAGAGTCCAGTCAAGTGCATTTCAGACGCTAAACTGCGAGCGTGCTGGAGGCAGACTGCCGCTGAAGAGCGAAGGAACAAGAAGCAAGTTTGCTGAGCTCAGTGAGCCCCATGCCAGCTCCCTCCCTCCCTGCATGCCCCCTACCCTCCCCCGTTTGTCTGTTTCGCTTTGATACTCAGTTTACTGGAAGTGCACTTCGCTTTCTACTCTGCTTCCCAAGTGTACTCATGTCGACGTGCGTGACGCTTTTCAGTGTGTTGTTATCTTTTTAGTAAGTAGTAAAGTTGAAGTTATTTTTAAACTTTACTTAATAAACGTTATAACTTAAATCGTCAGAATACGAAGTAGACTCCTCTGCTCTCAGGCCCTGCGCCAAAATCACAGTGTAAATATAACTGTGGATAAACTGTATAGAAAAGATGGCCATAACTTATCTAGATGGATGAGTTAGAACAACAACCTGTCTCTGAACTATTAAAACCGCCCAAAAATATACTTTAAAATGTGTCAGTTTGGACACATTTTAAAATATATTTATTTTAATATGTGCTCACGTTAAAATAAATCACACTGAGCTAAAGTCAAGGCTCTGAGGCATGAAACATGCTTATTTATTTCTGATATTGTCCCAGTTACTTATTTTACTTTGTTTTACACGCTGTAACTGTAAAACTTTTAGTCTCATCTTTTAAGCCAGCCTGGAATAGAAAATCAATTACCTCAAAGTAAGGATTTTATATCGTAGGCTGATGTCAGATTTCAGTCTGAGAAGCAGATGACATCGAGCGACTCCAATCAAACGCACACAGACAGCAAGTAGTCGAAGCATTGTGGATATTCTTGTGCTCTCTGAGCCAAGAGAGAGCTTTTATTCATGCCATGATTTACGCTGCTCTTCATTTCCTGCTTCAGTTCTCTTCCTGCTATTATACGTATCCAAACTGGGCCAACATGCCCAACAGTTAAATATAGACGGCTGCGATCTCAGCAGCTCTCCTGTGAGTGACACAGTGTCCAAAGTCGGTTTAAAAACAGTCGTTTTTATTTGTACCGTGCACTCAAATGTATTTGGAAACATTTGCTGAACTCTAATTGTCCACACTCTGTGATTCAGACGAAAGAGGGGGGAAAGGACACACTGGCTGTCATGGTCCGTGGGAGTACCCGGAGGGGTTTTCCTTCTGTGGCTGCTGAGCCATCCCTTTGGGGCGGAGACTGCAGTGCTTCACCTGAGCCTCTTCTGCGAGCAATCAGCGGGAGACCTACTTAAGCTGACTCCACTGCTTCTCCTCGCCAGTTTGTTCTACTCTTCTCGGTGGTAAATGACGTTTGCCCTTCGTGGTTTTCCTCGTGTGATTTATCTCTTGGAGTAATTTCTGTCTTCCCTTCATTCCGTGGAGTTCCAACCCTGGCTTCACTTTACTTGGACAGTCTCTGTCTCCCTGCCTGCTCACCCGCCTGCCCTCTGACCTCCACGCTTCAGCTTGAGACCCTCCAGACACTTTCCACGGACCTCTCTCCCCTCCCCTCAGTGATACTAACCCAGACTGGCACAGTAAGGCAAACAATTCTCCAGTTTCTAGTTATCAAGCTCCAGTTTTCTCTTCAGACTATAGCTACCTCTCCCTCTGTTACAGAAAATTCCCCCGGCTCTCCGACCTCTTCCCCATTCCTGCAACTAGCCTTACTGGGCCTCCCTCGTCACTTTAGGTCACTGTTCCAAATAAATATCACTGTAAAGCATTCCTCGCCCGTGTTTGTCTGCGTTTTTGGCTCCACTTTCCTCGCGAACCTTTCGGTTCATGACACTGGGTTTGTTTTTCGCGTTTAGTTATTCATGTTCAGAGAGCCTCGAACAGTTTCTGTGTCCTGATGAGCAACTTTTGTGAGACTGGTTGTAGGAGGCTGTTTTCTTTCCCTGGAGTTCTCTTGGTCTGTTGGTTTATTTCTTTCACTCACTGAAAGCTGTGCATCTCCTCCACTGCTGCCACAGAAGAATGCCCAGCTCAGCAGCCCTCCCATCAACCCACAAATGAGATCAGCTCTCCCAGCTGCGCTGTTGCCGACTCCCCACTGAGAGCAGAGCCAGGCATGCTGAGGAGCATAGACCATAACAGGAACATGCAGCTGTACCTGCAGCCGTATGCATGATGATAAATGGATAGTTGGCAAATTAAAGATAAACTCTGCTAGGCCATGACTCAGATATATCATTGAAATACACCCAACAGTGTTAGGAAGCCAGGTGTGGTACAAGCTGATGCATGACTGCCATGCTTGCCCTTTTTGATGTTTTCTACCAAGCAGCTCAGCATCCTCATAAGTCAGAGTGACAGTTAGCAAAGCATCTGCTGGGCTTGTAAAATTGGCCATTGCCCAGTTCTAGCTTTGTGAACTGGATTTCCAGCGCAGTGACCCCTGACCTACACAGATCCATACCAAACTAAATTCCTGCCAAAGAAACACTGGAACATATTTATCAGATTGGGAAGTAGTGGCCTGTGTTTAGCAATGGTAGAGCCACTGTACTTTATTCCACAGGCTCATGGCTCATTAACTGCTGCTGCAGGCTGTAACATTGCTACTGTACCTTTCAAATGACCTGTTGCTGGTGTGAGATGCAGGCCAGCCTGCAGTCGAGGTGATAAGAGTGAGAATGAATGAGCGGCCTCACAAACCACGTGGTGTGTGACACAAGCCAGATATAAGAAGAATCTGAACTCGAACTAAATGACACGCTGTGAAAAAGAC
>NW_024582383.1:378990-390886 GCF_018398535.1 Haplochromis burtoni | reverse complement strand
TGATGCTACTTTTTTCCCTCCGGGGTCACGAAGCTTGACCTTTCTCTGACCCTAACACTGTTTCTATCGTTCATATAGATCTAGAGCCAGGACGCTCTCTGCCATCTGCTGCTGTGGCAGCCGTTCTGTGTGCTGACACGCTGAAAGTTGCTGATGAGCCTCTATCTGAACTCGAACTAAATGACACGCTGTGAAAAAGACATTCATCATGTTGGAACGTGCAAAATACATCCCTCCCTTTGTTTACAGTGAATCTTAAAGAAAGGGATTTTTCTGGACAGCAGACACGGACGCGGTGACGCCCTGTTATTTTCAGACGAAACCCTTAACTTGCCTCCTTTTCTGAAGCCAAACGTTCCCAAGATTAATTGGTAGCAATTTCCGAATTGCAAGTACTAAGATGATGAAATTAGTACCAGTTGGAATTTAAAAGTGCAACAAGTCCACGAGTCAGCTGGAGACAGGTGTTGCCAGCTTATCTACTGCACATTTTTAACACTTAAGCTCACTGTGGAGTGTTTGCTGTGGAGTGGACTCTACCCTTCACAGAGAAAACTAAACGAGACAGTAACACAGAAACCTCTTACTGCATTTATTTTCATCGCCATGATTAATGTGCTGGTTATTTTATCTTATACATCTAAGAATATACAGAATATGTGCTCTTTTAGTGCTCTGAGCTAAATGCTAACAAGAATATGCTAACAAAGGAGAAATCTCTGGGGCTGAAATGTTAAGTCGGCTCAGAAGTGCCAAAAACTGCGGTTTCTCTAATGACTACTAGACGATGACTCCAAAAACAAGCCAGGCTCCATCACCCGTACGTGTGCTGACGTAGAAAGGCCCCAACAGCACACACATGGTGACGAGGTCCAGTTCTAACAGAAAAGAAAAGAAAAGAAAGCGTACTTTATTGGTCCCCGTGGGGAAAATCCCTCTCTGCATTTAACCCATTCACTCAGTGAAGCAGTGGGCAGCCACTGGGCGCCCGGGGAACAGAGGTTAGGCCTAACACAGAGGCTACAGCTTGTATGGAGTTAGCGATCAAATAATAACATTTTGTTAAGTAGACTGGCCAAAAATCTTTGATTTAGTCTAGGTGAAGCTGTGTGTGTGCGTGCGTGTGTGTGCGTGTGTGTGTGTGTGTGTGTGTGTGTGTGCGTGTGCGTGCGTGTGCGTGTGCGTGCGTGCGTGTGCGTGCGTGCGTGCGTGTGTGTGTGTGTGCGTGTGTGTGGTATGCACTGAAAAGTTGGTTCAAAGCTTTAAACTTTTAGAGAAAAAGATTTTCAGAAACATCAAATGAGAAAATAAATAAAATTCACAACTGGAAATGAAGTAACAGGTCACGGTTGAGTATTGTAGGAATCAAAGTCTTTTTTATTACCGCAGCGATTGCTCCTGGTAGCCTTTAAAAAAGAAACCAGGTTTAAGCCGTGGCTCAGGGGGTTGGGAAGCACATCTGTAAGGTTGCCGGTTCGATCCCCGGGCTCTCCGTCCTGGTCGTTGTGTCCTTGGGCAAGACACTTTACCCTACCGCCTACTGGTGTTGGCCAGAGGGGCCGATGGCGCGATATGGCAGCCTCGCTTCTGTCAGGGCAGCTGTGGCTACGACTGTAGCTGCCTCCAGTGTGTGAATTGTAAAGCGCTTTATGAATGCAATCCACTATTAAGCCACTTGGCTTAATAGGTCTTAATTTACCTGAAAGTTTCAGTCATTTCTATCTTCAAAATGTGCACTAGCTGACCTTACATTACTCAGTGAGAGTAACTATTCTGAGTACTTTGGATTACTTAATATATTCATGCTTTTTACAACCACATGAATGTCCTATTGCTGTGTGATTTATTACTATTACTGCAGGTTACTCTCCACACCAACACCAACCAGATGTTTAAATCTTAATATAAATGAGTAACAGTAGGTGGACATTAGGTAAGGCTGCACTTTTTGCAGCGATCTCGTATAGAAAACTATTCCGCGCGTATATAAAACAGGTCCGCGGCTCTGAACCGTAGTAAAGGGACCTCTGGCTAATACGTCGGGTTCGTGTCGGCTCGTAGCTGAAAACTAGCTTTACTTTGTTGTCTGGGTCAACTTTGCTAGCAGAGACAGAGAGAGGCGTTGAAAGGCTGCTTATTGTTTCAGAGGAAAACAGGAACACGGCGTACAGTCGAGTCTTAACAGCTTACTTACAGCTGGGCTCGTCAGGCTCTCTGTTTGGCTGCAGTGGTTATTATTATATTTACATGCTTCCAGCTCCCGTTTCTGCTCGGTGACAGCTCGTACTTTTCCTTTCTCTAAACATGTGACAGAAAAACCAAAAACCAAGTCAAATCAAGCCGAGCTGACTGAGCAGGAACTAGTGGACGGGGCTGTAAGAACGTCGAGCGTCTCCACACATGTCAATCCAAAGAGAATATTTCCATATCTGTTATTGTGGAGCCAAACTGATAGAGATGGCATCTTGATGCTACTTTTTTCCCTCCGGGGTCACGAAGCTTGACCTTTCTCTGACCCTAACACTGTTTCTATCGTTCATATAGACCTAGAGCCAGGACGCTCTCTGCCATCTGCTGCTGTGGCAGCCGTTCTGTGTGCTGACACGCTGAAAGTTGCTGATGAGCCTCTTCTTCTTTCCTTCCTCACATTTTGCTTCGTTTCACAGGAATCTCTGGCGCTTTCATTGGTTTGTGTGGTTGCACTGTGAGGCTGCCTTTGAAAAATGTGACTGCACGACGCATCTTTTCCTTTCCTGTGGTTTTAGATTAATTGCATCTTTCTTACAGAAGAAGTTTGCACAGGGATGTTCTTGGATAGACTGTGGAGCTGTGCGGCGTTCGCTGCATGGGCCGTTGGACTCTTGACCAAAGCTCTTTGGGGAGATTAACATTCCTGTGGGGAGGGGGGACCACTGCATCACTGCCATTATAAATAGGCAAGATTAGGCCATACACAACAAAACGAACAACAAGCCTCACTGTGGTAGAAACACACAATATGTGTGGATGAAGGCATTGTTCCTATAAACAGCTAGTATACAAGCTGGTGTGTGTTTAGAGAAAAAGTGCATTCGGTGCTTTTCTGTCGCTCCCATTGTGCCCGTTTCAGTTTTTATCAACTCCCACCGCTTGCCTCAAGTCTTTATCGAGACTTTGTGTGTGTGTGGTTTTGACCGGTGCATGTTTCTGATGCTTTGCAGCTGCCATGTTGACATTCTTAGTGGCTTGGCCTGCATTTCACATTTGTGCAGGTCAGAGGATTTTGTTTGCCTTAACTATTATGGGAGACCCCCAGTTGTTATTTCGCACTTTGGAGGAACCTTTAAATGCCTCTTCTAGTGTGGTATGCTCTGCTGCACCAAAAGGAGCCTCGGGGGAGGCGGCTCTGGAGTGCATTTCTATGAAACTCTGGACTCGCTGACTGAGGTTGTTTCTTTGAAGGGTTTATACCCCCCCAGGCCGTTTGTACTCACAATACAGACTGGATTAATATGTCACACTGCTTTGTGTGTACAGCAAACATACAGTAGTACTAAGCAAACTCACACACAAAGTGTTCTTCATGTTGTCCAGACTTTACACAAACAGCAGGAGCCACTGTTTCCGAAACTTATCTAACCTCCAACAAAAAGTCTCCAATCTCTGAAGTTCACCTCGAGCAGAGACACGAAGGATAGAAACGAACATGAGCCTGTTTGGATCGAGCGGGAGCTCCCGGCTTCCATCATTAGGAACGCTGTCACCCAGAGCCACAATGTCAAAAGCTCAATTTAGAGGAAAACAGGCAACGGTGTGTTCACAGTCCATATAAAGTTCATGTGAATATCCATTCCTGCTTGTTGTGGCCGTCCCTCACTTACTGCAACAAAAGTTCGATAATGTTGAAATTTCAGTGCTGTCATGTTAACGATGGCTCACATCCTCCCAGGATTTCAGGATGTGATCAAAGAATGAAAGCATCGTAAGGATGATGAATGTTGTTTCATTTCTTTAATCCTACTGAGTTTCTGCGAACACTCAGCAATAAAATAAAGCACACCCTGCCAACCCGCTTACCAGTATTCACAAAAATCAGGAGTTATTGGCCATTTGCTACTTTTCAAAGAAAAGACTCAACACGAAACCCGTTCAAGGTATTATAAAGATGCATGAAAGGATTCTGCTTGAAATAATAATCTCAGTCAAACATTGTTTCCCCCCAAAAAAGTTCTGATTTTCAAAAGACGTGCAATCAATCGCTGTCATCCACCTGATGTTTCGCTATGATGGCTAATCGAGCATTTAATGGAACCCATCCATCCAACTCAGGGGGGCGGGGCTTATCCCAGGGAGAGTGTGGGCGCCACTCCATTGAATCAGCAGCTAACCCCACTAAGAGCATGTCTTTGTACTATTGCCTGAAACTCAAGTACCCGGACACAGAGCGATCATGTCAACTCTGCTCCATCAAAGCTTTTTTCCTTATTTTCAGCCATGTTGGATGTTTATGGGGTAGATTGTTATACAAAGCACTGCTAAGGTTTCAGACTGCTCCAAATTAATGTTTCTTTTCTACACAAGTTGATTTACTCGTCCGGTCAGCTGCTCCCAGAGTTGTAGTTTAATCTTTAATCATTTCTCGTGAGTTTGCTCGTTTCAGTTTAGCTGTTTGAAAATGTTTAATTTTAGTTTTTCGTAGTGTCAGCGTTAGTTTTATACGGAGCCCCGCAAGGGACATGGGAGGAAAAAACATTAAGACGGACTTTTGCGAGATCTCGCAAAAGTTCATCGTAATTTTTTTCTCCCATGTCCCTTGCGGGGCTCCGTAGTTTTAGTCTTTTTCGTCATTAAGATTTAATTGGTTTGAGTTGAGGAGGAGACACAAACACAGCCTTAGGAGGCCAAAGCTAGTGCCCTCGTTGTGCCAGTCCCAAGCCCGGAAAAAAATGGGAGGGTTTTCTCAGGAAGGGCATCCGGTGTAGAAGTGCCAGATCAAACAGGCAGATTCATCCGCTGTGGCGGCATTAGATTTGTGGCGACCTCCAGGGACAGCAGGGTGCAGTCAAAGTAAGTAGTTTGGCTGAACAAGTTGGGAATGGTATTACAACATCCATTCCCAGTAAAGAGTAAGAATTCAGTTTGGATTTGGGAGATACTTTCCTGATAAAGCTCATACTTAAGTCTGAATTGGGTGACCCTCAACCTTCCCAAACTTTTTTTGCTGGCCCCCCTTTGTTTTACAAGAAAAATGTTCGCGCCCCCCACAAACACCCTCCAACCACACACGCCCATATTTTGCTCCGTTGCGGTTCATTTCACACCTCAAACATTTAGTAAACAATTAAGTAAATACAAGTAAACTGCAATAAATAACCACAATAGCTCTGCGCCCCCCCACACACACACACTTTGGGAAGGTCTGCCTTAGGCTCAGGCTGCCAATTTTTACTCTCCTTATAAGTAATGACATGCAAGCTTTTGTCTGATTATTGAGGCAGTTTCTCTCTAATATAGTTGCATCTTTACCTTATAATATGAAGCACCTCGAGCCACCACTGTCATCTTCTAACAGATGCAGCAGATGTATATTTCCTTACTTGCTTCAGATAGAAGATAAGCAGGCCGGCTGGATAAAGGTCTGCACTGAGATAGCATTTGATGAGCACAACTTTATTTAATGATAGGTGAGAAAAGTCCGATGAGAGTGAACAAAGCTGCAGCCCAGAACAACAACACTGAATACCAAAAACTGTTGATAATTCTGTTTAATCTCCAGAGACAGCTTAGAGTTTACTGTGAGTTTGTCACTGCAGCCCACGCCTTCCACATTACACGCAGTTTTCTTAACATACAAATACTGACTACAGCAGCTTTATAACGGACTCTACTGCAGTGCAGATTCATGTTTGGACTTTAAAAACATGCAAAACCCGATTGCTTGTACAGAAACACGGGCACGCCTCCGTTTGTTTTTTTTAAACGTGATGTCTGTGTGGAAATAAACAGCCCGAGCTGGCTGTGATATCTATTCTGCTGTGTTTTTAGCTGGTGTTCCAGTGATGCCGGGTGGGGCGCAGGGGGAAACAATTTCTCTGTCATTATAGTCATTACCCCGGCCGTTATCATCACGGATGTTAGTCTAAGAAGTCTGCATTAACACAGGCCTTGTGAAGATGGGATAGTATTATCCTTCACGAGGGTGAGGATGCTTCCCATTGGCTCAGTCAGAGAAGTTCAGTGAGCTGAACTCTGTGTTCATTGGTTTTTATTTACTCCCTCGATGGCAGTGCGTCGCACTCTCTTATTGTCCCAGCTTAAAAGAAAGCAGGAGATGGAAAACTAAGGCAGGGTTTAAGCTATTACTTTGCTCCAAAGTGTCACATAGCGCTACAGAAGCAATAATCAGGCATATTCTACAAAGGAACTTTTGTGTTCTCGACTTTTACGCGTCTACGGGAGTTTTACTTTACGATCCTTTGTACGCTACCTAAGCGACCAATGATGGCGCAGCACGCGAACGACGGGGGCACTTTTAGTGTGCCCTACAAGATGAAGCCGGCCTCCTGTGTGGGCTTTGTTTGAAGAGGTCGCGCTCATAATCAAATCGTCGAGGGAGTTGCAGCAGGATGTTTATGGGGATGTGAGGTAGAATGATTTAGGAACCGCAGGGGTTTACGCACCACAGACGCTACTGTGCATCCACACGTATTCACGCTCAGTCCCACATATAAACACATGCATGTCCCTCTGCATTCTGCAAAGATCCCCATAATCTAGTGAAGCCAAAAACCGCCGCCTAGCTAAACTCCACCGACACCACTTTTATGTTCAGTAAAATATCTTAACAAGTGCTGTTTCATTTTGTTGTGCTCGGTGGCTGCGCTGTAAAACGTGCCTTTCCCACAGTGTGAGCAGGGGAGGCCAGGCGGGGAGGAAAGGGCAGACAGACAGGAAGCGAGAGAGGAAGAGTCCATCAATTCAGTGTCCATCCGCCAAAAGCTAACCTTGATCCTACACCTGAACCGAGTCCAGCGTTAATCACCCGCACAGGGTCAACGTACTCGAGCGCAGCTGTAAATAAAAACAATTCTTCGATTTATGTGCGCCTCACTTGCTGCCTAATGGCTACCATGTGTTTGCAGGAATCGCACGCATCCCTGCCGCGGTGCGCAACATCCCTCCCGTGGGAAAACCACCTAAGCCTCACTCCTGTTGGAAACTAAGTAGTCTTTATTATCTGCTCGTCCGTTTGGGTGCAGCCCGATTTGAACTTTCTCTCTGAGGCTGCTCCTCTGGGGAAAGCATTCGCCTCAGCTCCCAACTGCTCGATTCTGGTACAATAACAGCTTGTTCTGACATTTACACGGTGCTCCACAGACTGTGCTTTGTACTGGCAATGAAAGCTTGGACCTTTGAATTAGAAAAACACTATAAGACCTCTTGTCTTAACATGTTAAGAAAAAGTGCTTCCTCCTAAACTGGAGGAGAAGCAGAAGTGACCCCTGTGGGACCAAATCAGAAGGTCAGAAGAGACGTGAGCGTTCCTGCTATTATTCCATTCTCAGACCATCTGCAGTCCTCCGCTATATCCAACTCCTAAAAATATTTACATCCTAAATCAGAGTCAGGTAGGTCTTTCCCAGGAAAAAAGAAAAAAATCCCCACGGAGGTCATGTGTTTTATGTTTCCAGAAGCAACAACGGTGATCCGCATGGTGTAATTAAAAGAATACGTCAGGGTATTGATAGTTATTATGGCTACGGTAGCTGAAAAAAGACAAGTCAAAGAAAATAAAAAAGGAGAAGGTAAACAAGATAATGTCATGCAATATTCAAGATTCATGCCTCGCACCTCCACAGAGACGATCGCCTTACAGAGGCGTCACACATTAACCCAAACTAGACACCGAAGCAGCCCACACTCAAGCCCGTACAAGGGAAAGTCCAGCTGTGAGAGTTTGGGGTCTTATGGGGCCAAACGTGTGCTTGACTGCACTCGGTCCAACCCGACCGCTCAGCGATTGCCTCGAGAACGCCAGACTGGCAGCAGCAGCTGGACCTTTAATGAGAGCTTAAAAAAAGCTAAAGGCTTAAGTGAAGAAAGCGCTCTTTTGTGGCAGAGAGAGGAGAAAAACACACGTTTAGCTCTTTCTGTGTTCGCCTGCTTGTGTTTGTAGGAGCGCACCTCCACCTACACCACCCGTCGCCTCCAGCGGCAGGCGCAGGAGTTTAACAGTGAAACTCCATCCAAAGCAAACAGCACACTGCCTCTGTTTCACTCTAGATTTCCACTACTTGGAGTTTTTGTTTTCTAAAAGGTGCTCTTTGTCCCCGCTGACGTGTTTTATCTGGCGAGGCGCGTGGGAGTGCCCCTTACTTAAAGGAGGCCTGTTTGGCTGCAGCAGATACAACCAGGTGAATATATTACGCTGACAGTTGGGAGCAAATTGGTTATTAGCCCTCGCAGACCTTTTTCCAGCACCCCACACCTCCACTCCTGCAAATTTTACCTTGAAGGAGAGCTTTTAGCCAGACAGCTGCAGCGTGTACCTCGCAGTTGCAACAACTTCTCGCTTTATTCGCAGCCCATACAGATGAGCACACAGAGCCCATTTCAATTTGAAAACAATAAAAGGTTGTCTGGAATTTGGTGCTAAAAATAGGTGTTTATACACTATACTAAGACAAGCTCAGTGTTTTTTCCTTCTCCACCTAAACGGCAAGCCCAGAGGTGATCCCAGCCCACGCGTGTCGGCATACAAAGCCAGACATTCATACGTCCGCCGTCCTTGACGCCCACAGCTCTGACAGCATAGAAAAGGCAGCGGCCAACGGGATGGAGAGAAACGTAGAGCAGATATTTCATGGAAAGGAAAAACACAGAGTCTGCTGAATGAATGTTTTTAGCATTGAATTCAGAAGGAGCAGTGTTTCAAAGCTGACCACTTTTAATTATTGAGAAAAGCAAAGGTGGAACTGCACAGTAGCACTGGAAGAAAAAGGTTGTTCATACCATAGAAAGAAATACTGTCTGAGGGGTTGGGAGAGATATTTATCCACTCGTACAGTTTGAAGGCACAGTCTGCTTTTAAACCTCCATGTGGCTGTAAAGGGAACCGATCAAACGGCTAGCTTGGTTTATACATGTGTTAGTCCATACGTACGTATTTAACCTTCACAAGAATTTGAAACGATCTCTGTGAAGCTTGTGGATGGATCTGACTTAGTACTTGAAGTCACTGGCAGACCGAACAGCAGAGGAGTTTAAAGTTCTTGCTGTCACCGTGTCTCTTGATCAGTGTTTTGGTCTTTTATAACATTTAATTTTCTGTTCTGTGGCGTGTCGTGCACTCGACGCCTGAAATAATGCGAGGTGGAACGTGAAGCTAAACTCTGAGGCTTTTATTCTTCTTGGCCTTTCCTTCAGCTGTCGTGGCTTGGACTGAACTTCACCTGTTTGATTCAGTTACATTGAATCCTCTGGTATAAACTTTTTTTCAGGAACTTTTCCCAATTTTAAAGCCTAACATTCACAAAACTGTTGCTTTTAATTTTACCAGTGGCCTTTAAACTGCAGCAGCATCCTGTTGCCTGGGTCTTAATTCCCAGTGACTGAGAAACTGTTACCCAATGACCACACCCTGATAACCGTACTCTCTGACTCTTAGAATGACCACAAATCACAAAACTGAATTTTTTGACTGAGACCATAAACTCATTAGGAGAGTGTACTGCAGTTAAGGGGAAAGGGCTGTTTTTGGTATAAACCTCTACAGGATCTTGTTTTTGCAGCTAAAAGTATCGTTGCCTGGTGGCCATACAACAACAACAAAGAAGATCCATGAATTGAACTTTATCCAATATAACAGGAAATCCATCCTAAGACATTCAGATAGACTTTAGTTAACCAGGATAGTTGGGCATGGTATAATTGTTTAACAGTTAATAATAGTATTTACTAGGATGCTAGCAATCTCTTTGCACACTGGCATCATGTTTAATACTAGAAGCAGGTTTCACAGAAAGCCCAAAACATTGATGTGACTTGTCTGTAAGGCCTCAGCTGAAAAAATAGCAGCTTCTTCCTTTAATGAGCATCAAGAACTTTGGCCGTGGGTGTGGGAAGGCAGGGCCCACTGATCTGTGTTCAGTTTATCTCTGAGACCTGGCAGACAGAGAGGTTTGAGTTAAGACTGTTCTCATGCCACGCCATGACATCACTGCCACCGAAGCATTAAATACCAGGCACTACAGATACATTTCTCCGATGGGGTTAAAATGAAAGTCTAAAAACTTATAGCTAACAGTTTGAAAACACTGTAAATCTTTTGACAATCCATAATGCGTTTTGGCTGTTTCACCTCCGTGCCTTCATGCTCTAGTTTGTCAGTCATTTTAAAGCACCTCTGTTATCTTCATGCTTCACTGGATTGTGGGAAACATCCACAGTGAGTCAGCACCCGCTGTTATGGCGAAGCATTCCTTTGCCATTCTTTTATTTCTTCTGTTTTAATTTAGAGCTCCTCTTTGGGAATCTCCCTTTCACGGGGGGCAGCTGATGCATGTCTGCCGAGGTTGTGGGGTCTTTCGGTGTGGCTGTAGGTGTACGAAAGCATGAATATGTGGGAGATGGGACATGATGCTATATGTCCAAGTGTGCGAAGCTTTCTAAAAGCATCTTGTTGTAAATTATTACCCATTAAAAGTCATCAAATAACTAAACCCAATCTGTGCAGCAGGGACGTGTGCACTGAGTGTGGTATCAGTTACATTAGCATTAACACTGTTACTGTTGTCCAAGGGGCCCGGCACACTGGACACGCGGCCTAGCACCAGGTCGCTAACGGCCTGCTATTAATTTGTCACTGTGTTCAGGAGGGTTGTTTACAGAGGAATTGACACCAGTGTATGAATGTGAGAGTGAATGAATAGTGGAATTGTACAACGCTTTGAGGGCCCCGAAATGCGCTATATAAATGACATTCATTATTATTATTATTATTAATTTAACCTACACCATAGCATATTAACTTCTGCCACCAGTGTTGATACTAAAAGTGGTTTTAAATTGGCAGCAGCTTAGTGAACGGCATTCCACTTTTTTCTGGATACTTGGGCTGGAGCTGGAATAACAGTCAGCCTCGGACCATTTAGGGATGTATATGGCTGCTCGCTTCAACTCACCCGAGTTTCTTTTAGTTGTTACTTATTGAATAGTCACAATTTACATATCTGAAGAAGAGTGTAAACTTTCATGGCTGTTCTCTTATCTGTCACTTAGCACGTAAGATAGCCGTAGGCTTGTGTGATGTCATTTTGATGCATGTGGCTAAAAGTGTTTCGGTTTTCGTGTTATTTTGCTTCTCAAACTTACGTCTGTCCCCTCACAAGAATCTCTGCATCTCTTACAGTATCCGTCAGATTTTAGTGAAACAAGATTAATTTGTCTTCGATGTGACTGTTTGCTCGAATGAGACAGAACATGTGAAGGACAGGGAGGGACACATGTCACCGAAAGAGAGCAGAACGAGTGACGATGGCAGTGAGACCTGCTACAATGGTCTGTAGTCGGCGGCACTGACAAACAGACGGGAGGCCGACATGTCCGCATGCCTCTATAAAAGCAAAAAATCGAGGTGGCAGAGTAAAAGATGTGGGAATTACCTGGATGGACAGGATTAGGAATGAGTACATCAGAGGGGCTGTTCAGGTTGAGCGGTTTCAAACGTGGACTTGGCGATGAGTGAGTGAGGTAGACGCAGCAGTAGCTCCGTTTAATTTTGATCTTAAAACTCCAAATAGACCGTAATTATACGCTGTAACTGAAGGTAACTTAAACTACTATCTGATCTCTTGGTGGCGCTGTCACTTGGTGTTCGCTCGCTCTTCGTAGAGTATCACTTCCTGTTCCTGCTCAA
>NW_024582383.1:376296-377729 GCF_018398535.1 Haplochromis burtoni | reverse complement strand
TGTTGTGATTTGGCGCTATATAAATAAAATTGAATTGAATTGAATAAAGTGGCTGGGTGTCTACAGGCCAGTTGAAAATGCCCAAAAAGGCCAAAGTTGGACACGCTGGACGGGGAAGGCCCGAGGGAAGCCTCCGGCCACAGTAAAGACGCCAGCGGAAGCGTCACGAGCACAGACAATACAGTGTTGGGGGCTAGTGCGGCACTCCGCTCCGAACTGGCCGGTGTTAAGGCTGAAATTTGTGACAAAATTGAAAATAAGATCTCAGAAGTCATAGCAGTATTAAGAGGGGAGATAGCCAGCTTGAAAGCTGAGAATGACAAAGCCATAACAACCGATAAAGCGTGGTAAAGTGTTGGCATACCTAAAATCATTGAGATCAGATGTAATTTTCTTACAGGAGACACATCTTAAAAATGATGCACATTGCAGGACTACAGCTAAGTGGATAGGGCAGGTTTATCACTCAAGGTTTTCCACAAAGGCAAGGGGTACAGCAATAAGTATTCATAAAAATGTGCCATTCATACATAAATCTACTCTGGCAGATAAAGAGGGGAGATATATTATGGTGGTAGGAGAAATTCAGTCTATAGCAATCACATTGCTGAATGTCTATGGCACGAACAGGGATGACCCGGAGTTCTTTAGAAAAAGGTTTAGCTTGATCCCGTATATTTCAACTACAAACTTGATACTTGGGGGAGACTTTAATTTCCTCTTAGATACCTATCTGGACAGGTCGTCAGCTCAGAGAATTGCGCCATCAAATGCTTCTAGGTTTCTGAAATCGTTTATTGATCATTTGGGTCTTGTGGATGTTTGGAGAACCTTGAATGCAACCGGAAGGGAATATTCCTTTCACTCTGGGGTTCATAATACGTAGCCCCGTATAGACTACTTTCTATTAGATAGTAAACTGTTACATGGAGTCCAGAGTAGTAAATATCATAATATCCTTATATCAGATCATAGCCCCGGGCCCTCTGACCACCACCAGTAGGCAACGGGTGAAGTGTCTTGCCCAAGGACACAACGACCCCCTAACCCTAACCCTTCATGTATGTTAAGCAGACCTATTTTGAATTTGGTGATAAGCCACATAAATTACTGGCCAGGCATCTAAGGAAGAGAGAAAGTGATAGGGCCATTCATGCAATCAGGTCAGACTCAGGGTTGTTGACTAATTCTTATAAGGATATTAATACTGCTTTTAGACAGTTTTATGAACAGTTATATACATCTCAGTGTAATGCACCTCCTGAAATAATGCAGGATTTTCTAAGCAAATGTAACTTGCCTACATTGGCACAAAAGGACAGGAAATCTCTAGATGCAGACTTAACATGTCCAGAATTGATTAGTACCATACGCTCCCTGAAAAACAGGAAGAGCCCAGGACCTGATGGTCTATGTAATGAGTTTTATAAAAA
>NW_024582383.1:373228-375772 GCF_018398535.1 Haplochromis burtoni | reverse complement strand
CATGTGCTGTACCAATGTACCTGCACATGTGATGTGACAATAAAAGTGATTTGATTTGATTTGATTTGGGTAGATGGATGGGTGCATGGGTAGATGGATGGATTGATGGATGCATGGATGGTCAGGATTCAGCCTCAGCAGGGTCCATGCTGTGCTGAAAAGCAGAGTCCTGCTGAGCTCAGATCAGTAGTCGGAGGACGCTGAGTGTGGAGGTCGGCAGCAACACTGTAGCTGTCCATTACATTTAGGCCCCGAGAATAAATGGAAGTAGACAGAAGTTAATTTAACACACACACACACCAACAGTAACCTCACAAAGCACAGCTTCCCTGAGTAATAGACCCGACAGACACCGTAACAGACTTCAAATACTCATACACACATTTCACACTCTGCCCTCCTAAGCCTCTGCCCAATAAAAACCCAGTGCTGGAGCACACTCCCTGTAGTGCAGTATAATCATTCCTTCGAGCTGTCACAGTGACAGTTTGAAAAACTGCTGTATTAATGTCTGGGGGGGGGCAGTGGTCACTTGATAGTTACGGTGGGTGTCAGGTGAAAAACTCGAATCTCCAATAGTCTGTTTTTTTCAGCGTCTAACAAAAGGAGCTTTGTGCCAGATGTGATTCAGTCTTACGAAATAAAACCTGAATGAAATGTGTTTGTTTTGCCTAACACGGTACTGTTACATACACATCACTAAGAGGTTAAAGTGAGATTATGCTACAATCACAACAGCCCTGCTCACTGGGTTGCAACACTTTCTAGATCAGTACCTGTCCTGATGAGCTCTGAAGTGAAATACAGGGACGCTATCATAATAATCATAATAACAGTGTAAATGTGGCAGTGAGGTCATTCAGATACTGCTGGCATCACAGATACACAAGGTTGGCATCTATGTCTTGACACACTACCTGTGGTTATATTAGACACACACAGACACACTCAAGCAGTTGTGATGAGTCCACATCGATTACTCACCTGGAAAAATCTGCCTGTGAGTTAAACTTCTGAGGTCTTAATGAAAAAGCGTGTTGTGCTGATCTGTTGTCTGACTGTGCTTTTACAAATGTTGCATCATTTAATGCTAAGAAGTCAGCTTTGTGCCTGTTTGTGTCCTCTGTAGTCAAATATAGCTTCTACCAACTTCGTCTTATTTTGAAGGCTAAGTATTGCGTACCACATAAGGATCTTGAAAAGCTTATTCATGCATTTGTGACCTCCAGATTACATTACTGTAATTCCCTTTACTTTGGTCTCCACGCTGCTCTTCTCCATAGATTACAGGTTGTCCAAAATGCCGGGGCACGCCTTTTGACTGGGACCCGAAGGTTTACCTCTATCAACCCTGTCCTTGCTGATTTGCACTGGCTTCCCATCAAATACAGCATCTAATTTAAAATACTGCTGCTTACCTTCAAAATTATAAATAATACAGCACCTAGCTATCTCGCCGAACTTCTTAGACCATACACCCCTGGGAGAGCCCTCAGATCATCTGACCAATTACTCTTGGTACAGCCTAGATCTCGGCTTAAGACCAGAGGTGACCAGTGCGTTTGCACTGGTTGCACCTAACCTGTGGAACAACCTTCCCATTGCTATTCGCGCGTCTGACTCCATCCAATCATTTAAATCACGATTAAAAACTCACTTATTTAATCTTTCTTTCCCGGTTAGTTAACACCTGTATTTTATACTCAATTCTAATTTTCTCTTTCTGTATATCTCCTTCTACTTAAAACCTGTGTGTTCTTAGCAAGTCTGATTTGATACTTTTATTCTTGTGTAATTAGTGCCATTGACCTGTTAGCATATTCAGTACTTTGTTAATGGTCTTATATTATTCATGTTTTAACCTGCTGTTTTATTGCGAAGCACTTTGGTATAACGTTGGTTTTTAAATGTGCTATATAAATAAAGTTGTATTGTACTGTTTGTGATGCTTGTGGCTTTGGCACTACTTGAGAATGAGCTGAATCATGACCTGACTGGATCACATACTGGAATATACTTGAATAATAATGTAGAAACCTCACTGACTCCTGTTAACCTCTTTTTTCACAAATCCATCTTTATTTTAATTGTTTAGCATGCTAGCATTAGCCATGACAGACCAGTGATAGAAATAAACTGAACTATTAAATCAACTAACTTCAGCTAACAGTGTGAAATCTTCTTGTAGAGAGAAAACGAGAGCTTACAAAATCAGTTACATCGTCGGGAGATGATATTTTATTAAAAGATGTTTTTTTTTTAATTTAATAAGACAAATTATATTTTATTATCTCAGATGGTGACTTGATGAAAACTTCATCACAGATACCAACTTTAGCGTCCATTAAGTTGTGTAACTTGAAGATGACGCGTTAAACCAACACAAACAAGGAGACGTGACATCACATTGACAGGGATGATGGGGAAAAAAAATCAAAAGAATTATATTTATATACAGTGGGGCAAAAAAGTATTTAGTCAGCCACCGATTGTGCAAGTTCCCCCACTTAAAATGATGACAGAGGTCAGTAATTTGCACCAGAG
>NW_024582383.1:367812-371854 GCF_018398535.1 Haplochromis burtoni | reverse complement strand
TCTGGTGCAAATTACTGACCTCTGTCATCATTTTAAGTGGGGGAACTTGCACAATCGGTGGCTGACTAAATACTTTTTTGCCCCACTGTATCATAAATATAAATAAAATTATAAATTATAAATCCTTTTGAAAAGCATATAGATCTTAACATTCGCTGTATATGTGACGATGTTCGTGGAAAGTTTTGTTAGATTGGCGCTCCTGTTAGGGAAAGGATAGGCTACATACGTACATGTATAGTAAAATGTTCCTAGACCTCCATCCTCTGGAAACCTTCTATATCACTTTATTTTATATCACACAAAACCAGTACAAGTCTGAAGTCAGCATCAAATGAAAAGGTTTTTTTAAACATGAACAATATCATATTGGAATATATGGAATACTATAATACATGTAGGTAACAGCGATGGAAGTAACCACTGTGGATATTTGGACCCTTCAACATGAGCATTTTGGCCGCTGACACTTTGCTTCAAATAGTTAAAGTGCTGAAATGTAATGCAATTAGCCTGGTTAGCAACATACAGATACACATATTAGTAAATAAATGCCAGTGTTCAAGCAAATTTTGATTTAGTTTTAGTCATAGTTTAAGCACTGGAATTCACGTTTTAGTCCGTTAAATAAGATCACAGTAGGTTAAATCTGAAGTCAATTCAGCTAAAATGTAAAGTGTAAAGGTTTATCATGTTTTCACCTTTAAAGGTTGAAAGCATCTTACTTTATGTCTACTCTTCTTTTCCTCCCAAGCACTGACATTTTCTCACAGTTTCATGAGAAACAGCTCACCCAAAAAAAGCTGCACCGTGTCTCGGGGACTGCCAAATTGAACCTCACTGCACAAGGAGATTATGTCTGATTGGATCACTCGTCCTACACAGCTTAATTAGTTCCTATCCGGTTGTTCAGTCTGACGTCACTAGCCGTGTCTGGGCCTAAACTCCGCTGCAGGTCCATATATCAAACGATCACTATGGCATTACTGAGAGTTGAAAAACTGTCTAAAGTCTTTCATCTTTAATAAAATGATCAGCGTTCTGCTCTACCAGGTGTAACAATTGAGTTTAACATCCAGGCATCCATGAAAACGGAATTTATGACATTTAACGGAGTTAGAAGTTAGCAGGAAGTTAGCTCGCTAGCTTCTATCTAAATACAATATAGCATGTCCTGACTGCGGGGTTTTGGAAACAAATTCAAACGTACAGCTCTGCTATCACTTCCAGCATAAATGAAGACAGAAAACTAAACAGCAGTGACGTTTGTAGGGTTACTGAAGTTGGGCTAGCTGGTATATAATGATGTGCTACGTGACCGCTAGCGACACAGCTATGTTAGCATAGACGTTTGTAGGGTTACTGAAGTTGGGCTAGCTGGTATATAATGATGTGCTACGTGACCACTAGCGACACAGCTATGTTAGCATAATATAAACAAGCTAACTTTTTTTCCACTCGATAAAAGTTAACGTGAGTGTTCTCGGTGGTCAGGAACAAATGTAATCGCATGGCAGGATGCTGTAAAAGGACCAAACTTCAGCCAGGAGAACAACTGAGATAATCCATCCACAATACGAGGTTAGTCATTCATATACTGCTGCATGGGCTGGGCTGTAGCTACATCCTAAGGTTTTAAAAACTGAGCTTAAATAAATGATTAGCGGTAATAAAAGCCGAGGGAGGTCAACAGTGATCACTGACTGTTTTAGGAGCTTTTTGAGATTAAATAGAAGAAAATACAAAACATTAAACATGTTAACAACACAAAAGCCATATTAAACGCAGACTACTTTAGGCCCGGAAGTAGGATTCGTCACGTCATCACTTAACACGATTAAGTTGACTACTTTAGACCCGGAAGTAGGATTCGTCACGTCATCACTTTACGACCGGATAGGATCTCCCTGTAGAATATTTTCCTCCCATTTTCAATCATTGATGAAAGTGTCCGTACATTTCATCATATTTTCGATAGTCATGTATTACTTTTTATTTAGTTTAGTCATGTTTTTGTCAGGGAAAACAGTCTTTGACAAAAGCTATGATGAGCACTAGTGGTCAGTGAAATTAACACTCATTAGTGCTAAGTAACAGATTAATAACACAGCAGAATTTCACTGAAACACAGACTGATGAGAGGTCTGCAAGAACCATATTGCTACTCTTCTTCATCTTTTATCCAAGTGGATGATTTTTATGAAAAGGGGGGGAAAAAACAAAGAAACCAAAACTGAAGCTTTTTAACTATGTAAAGTTGGACATTTTAACATCACTGCGCATCTAACGTAACTCTCTTACAAGGTCAGCCTAAAGCACAGGGGCAGATCTACAGGGGGCATGAGGGGGGCAACTGCCCTGTTTTCTTAGAAGAGATAATCATACAATAGATAGTTTTAAGGTGTTTTTGTGGATATTGTCTTGACTCCATTTACATATCTGGGATTTTCATAAACTTCACTGAAGAAGTATGTGTAACCTCCATGTAAAAACCCAGAGTATCGACTTCCCTCAGACAGACATTGCTGTCCATTTTAATATTACATCTTTCTTATATGTGTATCAGTCTTTTTAAATCCTGTGCTTATTGTTGTTAAACTAAATCCATATAAAACTGTCTGTGGTGTTTTATGTATACACACACATGCACAGAAACACGCAAACACACGCGCACACACACATGCACAGACACACACTCCTATGCTGCTCCCGTCTTAATTGATTGTCCATCTTGAAACATTTAAGCTGCTGGTGAAAGGAGGCAGCGAGTAAAAAGGAAATAATCAGCCTTTAAAAACAAAAGCAGCACACGATAAGCCAGAGTTTCGGGAAGCAGCTGCAGTGAGCTCTGAGAGTGATTGGAACCAGACCTGACCAAACACTTTTTGGTGTTTTTCTCCTTGGGCCAGATGGATGGGCTTATCAGAACAACTGAGATTATCTCAGGTAAATGAGCAATTAAATCATTTGAAATTGTTTCTTTAGCAGCAATCTGAAACAGTTATTGAATGTCTCGGGCCCTGAGATGCTGAATAGCTTTACTGAAACACGAGGCTCCATCTAAACGTCAGCTAACCAGGCTTGCTCTCTGACACGTGTCTGAGTCGGGGGGTGGCATTAGGTCGGGGTACCCATCCATCCATCTCTCCTCCACTTATTCATCTGTATAAGACCTGCTTCAGCTTGCAGCAGCCCTTCTGCACAGAGCCGCACTGTCACAGTCTTTCATGTCATGTGCGTCAGGGAGGCATACTTTATGTTCCCCTGTGCCCCCTGCAGGCCCTCCTGCTGGGGGCAAGAGGGAAGAAGAGATCTGGGAAGAAGAGAAAGAGGCTTCAGCAGGACTCCCTGCCTAGACGAGCACCAGTGAGGAAACATCAGACATCACCTGCAAAGTTTTCACAGGAGCTACAGTATCCAGAGTCGTACGTAGTGAGGAGGTGAAATTATTAACAAGATAATCGACCTCTGTTGGGGTAGCGTTCAGATAGCTGCTCTGCTCTGTGTTGGTACAGGGCATTGAAGATGATAACAGTGGGTGGATTATATTCTTAAACTTAGTTACAGCGCTTTCAGAATGACATCTACTGTGATAAAGTCTACTCTTCACTGCTGTGTAATCAATTATTGTAAATGTAAATGTTATCAGGAAATGATCAGACAGGAGAGGGTTTTCAGGAAACACTGTTAAATGTTCAGTTTCTATGCCATATGTTAAAACAAGATCTAGAGTGTGATTAAAGTGGTGGGTGGGTTCTTTTACAGTTTGAGAGAAACCAATTGAGTCTAATAACAGATTAAATGCCATGTTGAGGCTGTCATTTTTAGCATCTACATGGATGGAGCCAGCCGAAGCCTGTGCACAGCCCTCATGCCCTGTTTCCATCTTTTTTTAGTGGAATCATTTACGATGGATGTTAAGCGGCCTACTCTATCGTCTCTGTCTTGCTATCCTACTTCCGTTCCTGCTACCATGCCTCTACGCTTCATCATATCCACAGTAATCCTTATGTCACTTTTTTTTTAATCTCTTTCCTGGAGG